>NC_059227.1:30453915-30574008 GCF_020615455.1 Coregonus clupeaformis | reverse complement strand
ACTCTTTCAAGACTGCTGGAAAAGCATTCCAGGTGAAGCTGGTTGAGAGAATGCCAAGAGTGTGCAAAGCTGTCATCAAGGCAAAGTGTGGCTATTTGGAGAATCTCAAATATAAAATATATCTTAATTTGTTTAACACTTTTTTGTTTACTACATGATTCCATATGTGTTATTTCAAAGTTTTGATGTCTTATATCTACAATGTAAAAAATAGTAAAAATAAAGAAAAACCCTTGAATGAGTAAGTGTGTCCTAACTTTTGACTGGTAGTGTATATTAGGGTACATTTGAAGTCGGAAGTCATTAAAACTCGTTTTTCAACCACTCCACAAATTTCTTGATAACAAACTATAGTTTTGGCAAGTCGGTTAGGACATCTACTTTGTGCATGACACAAGTAATTATTCCAACAATTGTTTTCAGACAGATTATTTCACTTATAATTCACTGTATCACAATTCCAGTGGGTCAGAAGTTTACATACACTAAGTTGACTGTGCATTTAAACAGCTTGGAAAATTCCAGAAAATGATGTCATGGCTTTAGAAGCTTCTGATAGGCTAATTGACATCATTTTAGTCAATTGGAAGTGTACATGTGGATGTATTTCAAGGCCTACCTTCAAACTCAGTGCCTCTTTGCTTGACATCACGGGAAAATCAAAAGAAATCAGCCAAGACCTCAGAAAAAGAATATTGTAGACCTCCACAAGTCTGGTTCATCCTTGGGAGCAATTTCCAAATGACTGAAGGTGCCACGTTCATCTGTACAAACAATAGTACACAAGTATAAACACCATGGGACCACGCAGCTGTCATACCGCTCAGGAAGGAGACGCGTTCTGTCTCCTAGAGATTAACGTACTTTGGTGCGAAAAGTGCAAATAAATCCCAGAACAACAGCAAAGGACCTTGTGAAGATGCTGGAGGAAACAGGTACAAAAGTATCTATATCCACAGTAAAACGCGTCCTATATCGACATAACCTGAAAGGCCGCTCAGCAAGGAAGAAACCACTGCTACAAAACCGCCATTAAAAAGCCAGACTACTGTTTGCAACTGCACATGGGGACAAAGATCGTACTTTTTGGAGAAATGTCCTCTGGTCAGATGAAACCAAAATATAACTGTTTGGCCATAATGACCATCGTTATGTTTGGAGGATAAAGGGGAACGCTTGCAAGCCGAAGATCACCATCCCAACCGTGAAGCACGGGGGTGGCAGCGTCATGCTGTGGGGGTGCTTTGCTGCAGGAGGGACTGGTGCACTTCACAAAATAGATGGCATCATGAGGAAGGAAAATGATGTGGATATATTGTAGCAACATCTCAAGAAGTTATAGCTTGGTCGCAAATGGGTCTTCCAAATGGACAATGACATATTTACATTTTAGTCATTTAGCAGACGCTCTTATCCAGAGCGACTTACAGTTAGTGATTACATATTTTTTTTATACTGGCCCCCCGTGGGAATCGAACCCACAACCCTGGCGTTGCAAACGCCATGCTCTATCAACTGAGCTACATCCCTGCCGGCCATTCCCTCCCCTACCCTAGACGACGCTGGGCCAATTGTGCGCCGCCCATGAGTCTCCCGGTCGCGGCCGGCTGCGACAGAGCCTGGATTCGAACCAGGATCTCTAGTGTCATAGTTAGCACTGCGATGCAGTGCCTTAGACCACTGCGCCACTCATACCCCAAGCATACTTCCAAATTGTGGCAAAATGGCTTAAGGACAACAAAGTCAAGGTATTGGAGTGTATCACAAAGCCCTGACCTCAATCCTATTGAACATTTGTGGACAGAACTGAAAAAGCGTGTGCGAACAAGGAGGCCTATAAATCTGACTCAGTTACACCAGCTCTGTCAGGAGGAATGGGCCAAAATTCACCCAACTTATTGTGGAAAGCTTGTGGAAGGCTACCCAAAATGTTTGACCCACGTTAAACAATTTAAAGGCAATGCTACCAAATACTAATTGAGTGTATGTAAACTTCTGACCCACTGGGAATGTGATGAAAGAAAGAAAAAGCTGAAATAAATAATTCTCTCTACTATTATTCTGACATTTCACATTCTTAAAATAAAAAATAAAAGTGGTGATCCTAACTGACCTAAGACAGGGATTTTTTTACTAGGATTAAATGTCAGGAATTGTGAAAAACTGAGTTTAAATGTATTTGGCTAAGGTGTACGTAAACTTCTGACTTCAACTGTATATAACTGTGTATGTATGCAGTGTTAGGGTACATAATAGTATATATAATAGTATATGTAATAGTGTGTATAATAGTATATGTAATAGTGTATATAATAGTGTTCATAATAGGGTATATAAAAGTGTATATAATAGTATATATATTTAGGCCTCCTGTAGCTCAGTTGGTAGAGCGTGGCGCTTGCAACGCCAGGGTTGTGGGTTCGATTCCCACCGGGGTGGCCAGTATGAAAAATGTATGCACTCACTAACTGTAAGTCGCTCTGGATAAGAGCGTCTGCTAAATGACGTAAATGTATATATAATAGTGTGTATATATATAGTATTAGGGTATATAATAGTGTATATGATAGGGTTTATAATGCTGTGTATATATTAGGGTGTATGATATGATAAGGGCTGAGACACAGAGATCCACCCGTGAAGACCATCTGTAGTACTCCTTTAATAGTAGCAACCGCGTTCAGAGTGTGTCTGAGATTGATGTAGCTAGCTTAATGTAACGTACCTCCCTCCACAGTGGTATCACAGTAACACTGCTGGAAGCCAGCATGGAAAGGCTTAGATGATGTTGTCATCCAGACACACACAAGCTATTATAAAGCGATACCAAATGTGTTCCCCATTGCAATTTCATCTAGGTATTTACGACAGATTATTTTCCCTTCTTTACTTCACAGCCTCTACAACCCCCTCTGGTGGTTTCCATTCAGGAGTCAAATCAGAGCTGCCTTTATATCTAGGAAGCAGATGATCCTCAGATTGATGTGAAGTCAGCAAACCATTTACCGACCCCCCAATCACCAGGAGAAACTGGCACTCAATTCAATCTTCTATTTGCTGAATATATTATGAGGATATAGCCTAGCTGTTTTGATGTCCTATTGTTTGGGAAAAGCCAGTGGCGTGACGATGATATTACTCATTTATAAAGCACTCATAACATATTTATAAAGCCATTTATGAAACATTTATAAGCCCTCGTCGCATTACCCCCAGAAGGGGTGTAGAATTGGCGATGGAACTGACAGTTACTGCCTACCAAATGGCACCCTTTTCCCTTCACAGTGCACTACTTTTAACCGTAGGATGCACTATTAAAGGGAGCATGGTGCCATTTGGGATGCACACAGTGCCACTTTCTATTCCACATCACAGAGGCTCCTGTCTTCTCTCCCATTCTTCCTTAACCCTCTCCACCGCCAGGTCCCTGGGGTAGGAAATCCTGGGCGCGTCCAAATGATCTCTCCTTCTTCCTGAAGTGTGCGTTCGTTCACTGCTTCCCGTGAAACTAAAAGCGTTGGATTGGTGGAGGCGTGAGCTAGTGGGAGTTACCACCATGTTTTTTTTTACCGCTTATTTCCTTTCAAATCAGTGAGGAGAAGTGAACAAGTGCACGCTTTAGGAAGAAGGAGAGATAATTGGGAATTATAAACTGGGTGGTTCGAGCCCTGAATGCTGATTGGCTGTCAGCCGTGGTATATCAGACCGTATATCACGGGTATGACAAAACATGTATTTTTACTGTTCTACTGTATTTACGTTGGTAACCAGTTTATATAATAGCAATAAGGTACCTCGGGGGTTTGTGGTACATGGCCAATATACCACGGCTAAGGGCTGTGTCCAGGCACTCGGCGTTGCGTCGTGCCTAAGAACAGCCATTAGCCGAGGTGCCTTATTGCTTTAATAGCCCCAGTCCGTGCAGGTCCATGGGGTGTCCCAGCCTGCCACTGCTTCATTAAATCGATGAGAATAGAGGCATGAGGCTAATCATTACTGGGGTGGAGGGTTGAATATCCGGGGACTAGTGGGAGAAGTGTGATGTTGATTTGACACGATCACAGAGGGGAAGCTACTCCCTAGCATCCTCAATAATGATCCTGTAAATAATGTAAAACATGTACCAGTTCATAGATCACCGCTGTACCTGGAAATAATGATCCTGTAAATAATGTAAAACATGTACCAGTTAATAGATCACCGCTGTACCTGGAAAGCCAGTCCTTACCTGCCCACATGAGCAGCACGACCACGATGATGATCACCTCCCCAGTCTCGAGCTGTCGGGACTTGTCCACTCCCTCCACAGCAGGGTCCTCTGTGGGGAGGAGAGGAGACAACAGACCGGGTCAGTACCAGTCAGTACCAAGACCATCATACACAAGAGAGACCATAGGCCAAATACTATAATACACAAGAGAGACCATAGGCCAAATACTATAATACACAAGAGAGAAAACTGACACCAGTCAGTACCAGTCAGTACCAGACAGTACCAGTCAGTACCAGTCAGTACCAGACAGTACCAGACAGTACCAGACAGTACCAGTCAGTACCAGTCAGTACCAGACAGTACCAGACAGTACCAGTCAGTACCAGACAGTACCAGACAGTACCAGACAGTACCAGACAGTACCAGTCAGTACCAGTCAGTACCAGACAGTACCAAAGAGAATGTAAAAAAATAAGCAGAGGTTTTACCACTCAGTGTGGAGACTACTAACTACTAACAACTGGGCCATCATGGAGAAGACCCGGACACTGTTACCTACAACCCATCTGTATCAATCCCTACGACAACATAGTACAAAATGGCACCCTATTCTCTACGAGCAAAAGTAGTACACTATGTGAGGAATGGAGTGCCATTTGGGATGCAACCAACTTGTCAAAATAGCGTGAAAAGAGATGGAGATAGAGAAGTCCATGGAAAGAGATGGAGATAGAGAAGTCCATGGAAAGAGATGGAGATAGAGAAGTCCATGGAAAGAGATGGAGATAGAGAAGTCCATGGAAAGAGATGGAGATAGAGAAGTCCATGGAAAGAGATGGAGATAGAGAAGTCCATGGAAAGAGATGGAGATAGAGAAGTCCATGGAAAGAGATGGAGATAGAGAAGTCCATGGAAAGAGATGGAGATAGAGAAGTCCATGGAAAGAGATGGAGATAGAGAAGTCCATGGAAAGAGATGGAGATAGAGAAGTCCATGGAAAGAGATGGAGATAGAGAAGTCCATGGAAAGAGATGGAGATAGAGAAGTCCATGGAAAGAGATGGAGATAGAGAAGTCCATGGAAAGAGATGGAGATAGAGAAGTCCATGGAAAGAGATGGAGATAGAGAAGTCCATGGAAAGAGATGGAGATAGAGAAGTCCATGGAAAGAGATGGAGATAGAGAAGTCCATGGAAAGAGATGGAGATAGAGAAGTCCATGGAAAGAGATGGAGATAGAGAAGTCCATGGAAAGAGATGGAGATAGAGAAGTCCATGGAAAGAGATGGAGATAGAGAAGTCCATGGAAAGAGATGGAGATAGAGAAGTCCATGGAAAGAGATGGAGATAGAGAAGTCCATGGAAAGAGATGGAGATAGAGAAGTCCATGGAAAGAGATGGAGATAGAGAAGTCCATGGAAAGAGATGGAGATAGAGAAGTCCATGGAAAGAGATGGAGATAGAGAAGTCCATGGAAAGAGATGGAGATAGAGAAGTCCATGGAAAGAGATGGAGATAGAGAAGTCCATGGAAAGAGATGGAGATAGAGAAGTCCATGGAAAGAGATGGAGATAGAGAAGTCCATGGAAAGAGATGGAGATAGAGAAGTCCATGGAAAGAGATGGAGATAGAGAAGTCCATGGAAAGAGATGGAGATAGAGAAGTCCATGGAAAGAGATGGAGATAGAGAAGTCCATGGAAAGAGATGGAGATAGAGAAGTCCATGGAAAGAGATGGAGATAGAGAAGTCCATGGAAAGAGATGGAGATAGAGAAGTCCATGGAAAGAGATGGAGATAGAGAAGTCCATGGAAAGAGATGGAGATAGAGAAGTCCATGGAAAGAGATGGAGATAGAGAAGTCCATGGAAAGAGATGGAGATAGAGAAGTCCATGGAAAGAGATGGAGATAGAGAAGTCCATGGAAAGAGATGGAGATAGAGAAGTCCATGGAAAGAGATGGAGATAGAGAAGTCCATGGAAAGAGATGGAGATAGAGAAGTCCATGGAAAGAGATGGAGATAGAGAAGTCCATGGAAAGAGATGGAGATAGAGAAGTCCAGTGGAAAGAGATGGAGATAGAGAAGTCCATGGAAAGAGATGGAGATAGAGAAGTCCATGGAAAGAGATGGAGATAGAGAAGTCCATGGAAAGAGATGGAGATAGAGAAGTCCATGGAAAGAGATGGAGATAGAGAAGTCCATGGAAAGAGATGGAGATAGAGAAGTCCATGGAAAGAGATGGAGATAGAGAAGTCCATGGAAAGAGATGGAGATAGAGAAGTCCATGGAAAGAGATGGAGATAGAGAAGTCCATGGAAAGAGATGGAGATAGAGAAGTCCATGGAAAGAGATGGAGATAGAGAAGTCCATGGAAAGAGATGGAGATAGAGAAGTCCATGGAAAGAGATGGAGATAGAGAAGTCCATGGAAAGAGATGGAGATAGAGAAGTCCATGGAAAGAGATGGAGATAGAGAAGTCCATGGAAAGAGATGGAGATAGAGAAGTCCATGGAAAGAGATGGAGATAGAGAAGTCCATGGAAAGAGATGGAGATAGAGAAGTCCATGGAAAGAGATGGAGATAGAGAAGTCCATGGAAAGAGATGGAGATAGAGAAGTCCATGGAAAGAGATGGAGATAGAGAAGTCCATGGAAAGAGATGGAGATAGAGAAGTCCATGGAAAGAGATGGAGATAGAGAAGTCCATGGAAAGAGATGGAGATAGAGAAGTCCATGGAAAGAGATGGAGATAGAGAAGTCCATGGAAAGAGATGGAGATAGAGAAGTCCATGGAAAGAGATGGAGATAGAGAAGTCCATGGAAAGAGATGGAGATAGAGAAGTCCATGGAAAGAGATGGAGATAGAGAAGTCCATGGAAAGAGATGGAGATAGAGAAGTCCATGGAAAGAGATGGAGATAGAGAAGTCCATGGAAAGAGATGGAGATAGAGAAGTCCATGGAAAGAGATGGAGATAGAGAAGTCCATGGAAAGAGATGGAGATAGAGAAGTCCATGGAAAGAGATGGAGATAGAGAAGTCCATGGAAAGAGATGGAGATAGAGAAGTCCATGGAAAGAGATGGAGATAGAGAAGTCCATGGAAAGAGATGGAGATAGAGAAGTCCATGGAAAGAGATGGAGATAGAGAAGTCCATGGAAAGAGATGGAGATAGAGAAGTCCATGGAAAGAGATGGAGATAGAGAAGTCCATGGAAAGAGATGGAGATAGAGAAGTCCATGGAAAGAGATGGAGATAGAGAAGTCCATGGAAAGAGATGGAGATAGAGAAGTCCATGGAAAGAGATGGAGATAGAGAAGTCCATGGAAAGAGATGGAGATAGAGAAGTCCATGGAAAGAGATGGAGATAGAGAAGTCCATGGAAAGAGATGGAGATAGAGAAGTCCATGGAAAGAGATGGAGATAGAGAAGTCCATGGAAAGAGATGGAGATAGAGAAGTCCATGGAAAGAGATGGAGATAGAGAAGTCCATGGAAAGAGATGGAGATAGAGAAGTCCATGGAAAGAGATGGAGATAGAGAAGTCCATGGAAAGAGATGGAGATAGAAGTCCATGGAAAGAGATGGAGATAGAGAAGTCCATGGAAAGAGATGGAGATAGAGAAGTCCATGGAAAGAGATGGAGATAGAGAAGTCCATGGAAAGAGATGGAGATAGAGAAGTCCATGGAAAGAGATGGAGATAGAGAAGTCCATGGAAAGAGATGGAGATAGAGAAGTCCGTGGAAAGAGATGGAGATAGAGAAGTCCATGGAAAGAGATGGAGATAGAGAAGTCCGTGGAAAGAGATGGAGATAGAGAAGTCCATGGAAAGAGATGGAGATAGAGAAGTCCGTGGAAAGAGATGGACATAGAGAAGTCCATGGAAAGAGATGGAGATAGAGAAGTCCATGGAAAGAGATGGAGATAGAGAAGTCCATGGAAAGAGATGGAGATAGAGAAGTCCATGGAAAGAGATGGAGATAGAGAAGTCCATGGAAAGAGATGGAGATAGAGAAGTCCATGGAAAGAGATGGAGATAGAGAAGTCCATGGAAAGAGATGGAGATAGAGAAGTCCGTGGAAAGAGATGGACATAGAGAAGTCCATGGAAAGAGATGGAGATAGAGAAGTCCGTGGAAAGAGATGGAGATAGAGAAGTCCATGGAAAGAGATGGAGATAGAGAAGTCCATGGAAAGAGATGGAGATAGAGAAGTCCATGGAAAGAGATGGAGATAGAGAAGTCCATGGAAAGAGATGGAGATAGAGAAGTCCATGGAAAGAGATGGAGATAGAGAAGTCCATGGAAAGAGATGGAGATAGAGAAGTCCGTGGAAAGAGATGGACATAGAGAAGTCCATGGAAAGAGATGGACATAGAGAAGTCCATGGAAAGAGATGGAGATAGAGAAGTCCATGGAAAGAGATGGAGATAGAGAAGTCCATGGAAGAGATGGAGATAGAGAAGTCCATGGAAAGAGATGGAGATAGAGAAGTCCATGGAAAGAGATGGAGATAGAGAAGTCCATGGAAAGAGATGGAGATAGAGAAGTCCGTGGAAAGAGATGGACATAGAGAAGTCCATGGAAAGAGATGGACATAGAGAAGTCCATGGAAAGAGATGGAGATAGAGAAGTCCATGGAAAGAGATGGAGATAGAGAAGTCCATGGAAAGAGATGGAGATAGAGAAGTCCATGGAAAGAGATGGAGATAGAGAAGTCCATTTTTCTAATAGGTTATCATTGTCCACCCACCTCAGTCCCAGAGGAGAGGAAGTGCTGGTTAAAATCACACATCAACCTCCACTATTATTAATCCTACTTTACAGGGATTGGCCAAGACTAAAGATCCATTTCCTTCCCTTTCTTCTTCCAACCTTTAACCTGTAGCATGGTGGAACGTTTCCATAGCAACTATTCTTTAACCTGTAGCATGGTGGAACGTTTCCATAGCAACTATTCTTTAACCTGTAGCATGGTGGAACGCTTCCATAGCAACTATTCTTTAACCTGTAGCATGGTGGAACGTTTCCATAGCAACTATTCTTTAACCTGTAGCATGGTGGAACGTTTCCATAGCAACTATTCTTTAACCTGTGGCATGGTGGCACATTTCCAAAGCAACTATTCTTTAACCTGTAGCATGGTGGAACGTTTCCATAGCAACTATTCTTTAACCTGTAGCATGGTGGAACGTTTCCATAGCAACTATTCTTTAACCTGTAGCATGGTGGAACGCTTCCATAGCAACTATACTTTAACCTGTAGCATGGTGGAACGTTTCCATAGCAACTATTCTTTAACCTGTAGCATGGTGGAACGTTTCCATAGCAACTATTCTTTAGCCTGTGGCATGGTGGAACGTTTCCATAGCAACTATTCTTTAACCTGTAGCATGGTGGAACGTTTCCAAAGCAACTATTCTTTAACCTGTAGCATGGTGGAACGTTTCCATAGCAATTATTCTTTAACCTGTGGCATGGTGGAACGTTTCCATAGAAACTAGGGCGGCAGGTAGCTTAGTGGTTAAGAGCGTTGTGCCAGTAACCGAAAGGTCGCTGGTTCTAATCCCCGAGCCAACTAAGTGAAAAGTCTGTCGATGTGCCCTTGAGCAAGGCAATTAACCCTATTTGCTCCTGTAAGTCGCTCTGGATAAGAGCGTCTGCTAAATGACAAAAAAAATTAAACTATTCTTTAACCTGTAGCATGGTGGAACGCTTCCATAGCAACTATACTTTAACCTGTAGCATGGTGGAACGCTTCCATAGCAACTATTCTTTAACCTGTAGCATGGTGGAACGCTTCCATAGCAACTATTCTTTAACCTGTAGCATGGTGGAACGCTTCCATAGCAACTATACTTTAACCTGTAGCATGGTGGAACGCTTCCATAGCAACTATTCTTTAACCTGTAGCATGGTGGAATGCTTCCATAGCAACTATTCTTTAACCTGTAGCATGGTGGAACGCTTCCATAGCAACTATTCTGGTGGAACTCTTTTTGCTGTTGTCTGTGCCAAACAATTCTTGTACCATGTTGTGGTCTCTCTTTATGTAGTGTTGTGGCGTCTCTCTTTATGTAGTGTTGTGGTGTCTCTCTTTATGTAGTGTTGTGGTGTCTCTCTTTATGTAGTGTTGTGGTGTCTCTCTTTATGTAGTGTTGTGGTGTCTCTCTTTATGTAGTGTTGTGGTGTCTCTCTTTATGTAGTGTTGTGGTGTCTCTCTTTATGTAGTGTTGTGGTGTCTCTCTTCATGTAGTGTTGTGGTGTCTCTCTTTATGTAGTGTTGTGGTGTCTCTCTTTATGTAGTGTTGTGGTGTCTCTCTTTATGTAGTGTTGTGGTGTCTCTCTTTATGTAGTGTTGTGGTGTCTCTCTTTATGTAGTGTTGTGGTGTCTCTCTTTATGTAGTGTTGTGGTGTCTCTCTTTATGTATTGTTGTGGTGTCTCTCTTTATGTAGTGTTGTGGTGTCTCTCTTTATGTAGTGTTGTGGTGTCTCTCTTTATGTAGTGTTGTGGTGTCTCTCTTCATGTAGTGTTGTGGTGTCTCTCTTTATGTAGTGTTGTGGTGTCTCTCTTTATGTATTGTTGTGGTGTCTCTCTTTATGTAGTGTTGTGGTGTCTCTCTTTATGTAGTGTTGTGGTGTCTCTCTTTATGTAGTGTTGTGGTGTCTCTCTTCATGTAGTGTTGTGGTGTCTCTCTTTATGTAGTGTTGTGGTGTCTCTCTTTATGTAGTGTTGTGGTGTCTCTCTTTATGTAGTGTTGTGGTGTCTCTCTTTATGTAGTGTTGTGGTGTCTCTCTTTATGTAGTGTTGTGGT
The DNA here is from genome assembly GCF_020615455.1 of Coregonus clupeaformis. Classification (NCBI taxonomy): domain Eukaryota; kingdom Metazoa; phylum Chordata; class Actinopteri; order Salmoniformes; family Salmonidae; genus Coregonus; species Coregonus clupeaformis. The sequence continues at coordinate 30,562,986 of NC_059227.1, read as the reverse complement.
GTCTCTCTTTATGTAGTGTTGTGGTGTCTCTCTTTATGTAGTGTTGTGGTGTCTCTCTTTATGTAGTGTTGTGGTGTCTCTCTTTATGTAGTGTTGTGGTGTCTCTCTTTTATGTAGTGTTGTGGTGTCTCTCTTTATGTAGTGTTGTGGCGTCTCTCTTTATGTAGTGTTGTGGTGTCTCTCTTTATGTAGTGTAGTGGTGTCTCTCTTGAAGTGATGTGTGTTTTGTCCTACATTTTTATTTTTAATCCCTGCCCCAGTCCCCGCAGGAGGCCTTTTTCCTGTCATTGTAAATAAGAATTTGTTCTTAACTGTCTTGCCTAGTTAAATTGAGGTTAAATAAAAATGGCAATTATCTTCCCCGCTGTTTCTCTCACATCCCAGGATACTGTTGACGAGCAGAGAGAAGACAGTGAGCGTCTCACCAACACTAACCCTCCAATATCCAGTCTGAGACCTAATACATCTATCTCTCTCTCTCTCTCTCTCTCTCTCTCTCTCTCTCTCTTCCCCTCTCACTCTCTCCCCCCTCTCTCTCTCCCTTTCGCTCTCTCTCTCTCTCTATCCCTCTCTGTCCCTCTCTCCCCCATTCTCTCTCTCTCTCTCTCTCTCTCTCTCTCTCTCTCTCTCTCTCTCTCTCTCTCTCTCTCTCTCTCTCCCCTCTCTCTCTCTCTCTCTCTCTCTCTCTCTCTCTCTCTCTCTCTATCCCTCTATCTCTCTCCCTCTCTCCCCCTCTCTCTCTCCCCCTCTCTCGCGCTCTCATTTCAATTCAATTTCAATTTCAGTTAAATTCTTAGGGCTTTATTGGCATTGGAAACAAATGTTTACATAGCCAAAGCAAATGGAATGGACAATAAACAACATGGAAATTAACCTAATTACGGGAAACATTAGTAAACATTCCACTCACAAAAGTTGTAAAAGAATAAAGACATTTCAAATGTTATATTATTGGCTACGTACAGTGGTGTAACGATCTGCAAATAGTTAAATAAATAATAATAAATAAATATAGGTTGTATTTACAATGTTGTTTGTGCTCCAATGGTTGCCCTTTTGTCATGGCAACGGGACACAAATATTGCTGCTGTGATTGCACATTGTGGTATTTCGCCTAACAGATATGGGAGTTTATCGGTGTTTGATTTGTTTTCAAATTCTTTGTGGGTGTCACGAACGTCATAATGAGCGGACCAAGGTGCAGCGTGATACATACTTTAATAGGTACTTTTAATTACAACACCAACACAACAAAACGATACGTGAAGTCCTCGGTCAATAACACAAACCTACACGGAACAAGATCCCACAAAACACAAGTGCACAACAGGCTGCCTAAGTATGGATCCCAATCAGAGACAACAAGCAACAGATGATTCTCGTTGCCTCTGATTGAGAACCACCCCGGCCAACATAGAAACACATAACCTAGAACAGAACATAGAAAACGAAACATAGACACTACACAAAGAAACTAACACCCTGGCTCAACATACAAGAGTCCCCAGAGCCAGGGCGTGACAGTGGGTCTGTGTGATCTGTGTTAAATATGTGTTTCTAATATGGTCATACATTTTGCAGGAGGTTAGGAAGTGCAGCTCAGTTTTCCACCTCATTTTGTGGGCAGTGTGCACATAGCGTGTCCTTCCTATGGTGGCCTCTCTCAATAGCAAGGCTGAGCTTTTCTTAATTTGGGGTCAGTCACAGTGGTCAGGTATTCTGCCACTGTGTACTCTCTGTTTTTTTTTTGGTTGATTCTTTCCAGTGAGTCAAATAGTTATCTTTTTGCTTTCTCATAATTTGGTAGGGTCTAAATATGTTTCTGTCCTGGGGCTCTGTGGGGTCTGTTTGCGTTTGTGAACAGAGCCCCAGAACCAGCTGGCTGAGGGGACTCTTCTCTAGGTTCATCTCTCTGTAGGTGAGGGCTTTGTGATGGAATTTGTGGGCATCGCTTCCTTTTAGGTGGTTGTAGAATTTATAAGCTCTTTCTGGATTTTGATAATTAGCAGGTATAGTCCTAATTCTGCTTTGCATTATGGGGAGTTTTGCGTTGTACACTAAGTATATTTTTGCATAATTCTGCATGCAGAGTCTCAATTGGGTGTTTGTCCCATTTTGTGAATTCTTGGTTGGTCAGTGGACCCCAGACCTCTAAACCATAGAGGGCAATGGGTTCGATAACTGATTGAAGTATTTTTTTGCCAGATCCTAATTGGGAAGTTGAGTTTTATGTTCCTTTTGATGGCTTAGAAGGCCCTTCTTGCCTTGTCTCTTAGATCGGTCACAGCCTTGTGGAAGTTACCTGTGGTGGTGATGTTAAGGCTGAGGTAAGGCTGAGGTAGGTGTAATTCTTTGTGGGCAACAGTCTTATTTTTGTCTTACTGATATTCACTGTCAGGGCCCAGGTCTGACAGAATCTCTGCAGAAGATCTAGGCGCTGCTGTAGGCCCTCCTTGGTTGGGAACAGAAGCACCAGATCATCAGCAAACAGTAGACATTTGATTTCTGAGTCCAGTAGGGGGCAGACTGTTCTAGTGCCCTCGCCAATTCATTAATACAGTATATACACTATATATAAAAAAGGTATGTGGACACCCCTTCAAATTAGTGGAGTTGGCTATTTCAGCCACACCCGTTGCTGACAGGTGTATAAAATCGAGCACCCCTCCATGCAGTCTCAATAGACAAACATTGGCAGTAGAATGGCCTTACTGAAGAGCTCAGTGACTTTCAACGTGGCACCGTCATAGGATGCCACCTTTCCAACAAGTCAGTTTGTCTAATTTCTGCCCTGCTAGAGCTGCCCCGGTCAACTGTAAGTGCTGTTATTGTGAAGTGGAAACGTCTAGGAGCAACAACGGCTCAGCCACGAAGTGGTAGGCCACACAAGCTCACAGAACGGGACCGCCAAGTGCTGAAGCGTGTAAAAATCATCTGTCCTCGGTTGTAACACTCACTACCGAGTTCCAAACTGCCTCTGGAAGCAACGTCAGCACAATAACTGTTTGTTGCCGCAGAGAAGCCATGCCAAGAGTCAGCTGGAGTGGTGTAAAGCTCATCGCCATTGGACCCTGGAGCAGTGGAAACGCGTTCTTTGAATCACGCTTCACCATCTGGGTTTGGCGGATGCCAGGAGAATATTACCTGCGCCAATGCATAGTGCGAACTATAAAGTTTGGTGGAGGAGAAATAATGGTCTGGGGCTGTTTTTCATGGTTCGGGCTAGGCCCCTTAGTTCCAGTGATGGGAAATAATAATAAATAATATGCCGTTTAGCAGACGCTTTTATCCAAAGCTACTTACAGTCATGTGTGCATATATTTTTACGTATGGGTGGTCCCGGGGATCAAACCCACTATAAGCGCCATGCTCTACCAGTTGTTCTACAGAGGATCTTAGCTTTACAGCATACAGTGACATTCTAGACAATTATGCGCTTCCAACTTTGTGGCAACAGTTTGGGGATGGTGCTGTTTCAGTATGACAATGCCCCCATACGCAAAGCGAGGTCCATACAGAAATGGTTTATCGAGATCGGTGTGGAAGAACTTGACTGGCCTGCACAGAGCCCTGACTTCAACCCCATCGAACACCTTTGGGATGAATTGGAACGCCGACTGCGTGCCAGGTCTAATCGCCCAACATCAGTGCCCGACCTCACTAATGCTCGTGGCTGAATGGAAGGAAGTCCCTGCAGCAATGTTCCAACATCTAGTGGAAAGCCGTCCCAGAAGAGTGGAGGCTGTTATAGCAGCAAAGGGGGGGAACCAACTCCATATTAACGTCCATGATTTTCAAATGAGATGTTCGATGAGCAGGTGTCCACATACATTTGGTCAGGTAGTGTATATACAGTGGGGAGAACAAGTATTTGATACACTGCCGATTTTGCAGGTTTTCCTACTTACAAAGCATGTAGAGGTCTGTAATTTTTATTAGAGGTACATTCAGGGACGGCTTGTTCAATAGGGCGATATGGGCGACGCACTGCCAAACGGGAAAAGGAAGGGATTTTTTTTCTAATCAATTATATCACGGCAACAGCAGTTATCAGTGTTCACGTCTGATCTGCCAGCCACTAAATGTCAAATCAGGCTAAAGTCGTGCTTCAAATGGCCCCGCCCGTTTTTTGGGCGATTTCAGTCAGGTTGAAAATCGCCCAGAAGTCTCTCATAGCCTGTCATGTAAAATCTATTTTTTTCACATTTCAAAGCTTTCAATACATTCTCTATGGGTGTCTGTGGGCTTGCACTTACGCGCTTTCGTCATCGATGACGTAACGTTGAACGTAACTAAGACAATGGCGGCTAGCAGCGTCTCTGTTGCGACCTGCAGTGTGGCGTTATTTTATGTTTTTAATTTGTAGACTTAGTTTACAAACATTCTGCAAACATTCTGCTTTGGACTGATCTTCGGTTTTGGACTGATCTTGTTGATCGTGTACATACCCGCTACGAACGGACTAAATAATGAAAACGCTGCTGGCAGCGGAATCCCAATACAGCTGGGAGACTTGGCTGGATGACAGAGTCCCGGACAGAGAGGTGGAGCCGGCCGGCTTCACCCTGGTCAGAGCGGACCGCGATCCTGGTAAGAGAGCGACTCTGTACCCCCTACATTGAACTGCTTTCTGTGTCATTGAACCTTACTATTGTTGATAAAACAAGTTTACTGGAGAACGGAGACCAAGTAGAGACTTTTGGACAAGGTGGATAATTGTATAATATAAGGCAGTTTATTCAGAGGTAAAGATATCTGGAATCGCGTGCACGGACCCGTTCGTCAAACTCGTAGGGAGTTTATCAGAAGAGCCCCTAAACATTGTGTGCTGACATTTTATACAATAAAATGAAGTAGGTTGAATCTAGTAGTTCTGATCTTCTGATTGGTCCTGATGAGTTGGGCGAGGTCACCTCCAGGCTAGTGTCACTGTTGCATTGGCTCTGAGTCGGGTTCTCTGTCTTCAGATGTTCAGCCTAAGAGAAGAGGATTTGTGTGTGTGTGTGTGTGTTTGTTATCAGTGTGTGTGTGTGTGTGTGTGTGTGTGTGTGTGTGTTTGTTATCAGTGATGATGTGTGTGTGTGTGTGTGTGTGTGTTTATCAGTGATGATGTGTGTGTGTGTGTGTGTGTGTGTGTGTGTGTGTGGTGTGTGTGTGTGTGTCCTCAGGGCAAGAACTTCGTGAGTTGGAAGAACTGAGAGACCTATGGCGTGGGTGTTATCCTTAGCCACCTGCTGACAAGGCTGACAAGATAGGACTCTTGTTCATTGTATTGAATACAAAGGCCCAACACAAAATGGGTCATGCACAAGATTTTAGTCAGACCAAGCTATAACATTATATATTTACTACGACAGTACATTCAACCAAAAGCTAATATAACAAAGGCATCAGAGATTATTTATAATCTGTCACAGAAACTTGAATCCATCTCCCCAGATCAGTCAATAAATGCTTCTGGTATTGACTTATATGCTGCCCCTGTCTTCATGTTGTTGCTGGACATATCTTTTTTAAAATGTGTGTAGGTCACCTAAATCATCAGAAAAATTGCCCCTCCTGAGAATTTTTTCAGGAGCCGCCACTGGGTACATTTCAACTGTGAGAGACGGAATCTAAAACAGAAAACCAGAAAATCACATTGTATGATTTTTAAGTAATTTATTTGCATTTTATTGCATGACATAAGTATTTGATCACCTACCAACCAGTAAGAATTCCGGCTCTCACAGACCTGTTCGTTTTTCTTCAAGAAGCCCTCCTGTTCTCCACTCATTACCTGTATTAACTGCACCTGTTTGAACTCGTTACCTGTATAAAAAACACCTGTCCACACACTCAATCAAACAGACTCCAACCTCTCCACAATGGCCAAGACCAGAGAGCTGTTTAAGGACATCAGGGATAAAATTGTAGACCTGCACAAGGCTGGGATGGGCTACAGGACAATAGGCAAGCAGCTTGGTGAGGAGGCAACAACTGTTGGCGCAATTATTAGAAAATGGAAGAAGTTCAAGATGACGGTCAATCACCCTCGGTCTGGGGCTCCATGCAAGATCTCACCTCGTGGGACATCAATGATCATGAGGAAGGTGAGGGATCAGCCCAGAACTCCACGGCAGGACCTGGTCAATGACCTGAAGAGAGCTGGGACCACAGTCTCAAAAAAAAACATTAGTAACACACTACGCCGTCATGGATAAAAATCCTGCAGCGCACGCAAGGTCCCCCTGCTCAAGCCAGCGCAAGTCCAGGCCCGTCTGAAGTTTGCCAATGACCATCTGGATGATCCAGAGGAGGAATGGGAGAAGGTCATGTGGTCTGATGAGACAAAAATGTAGCTTTTTGGTCTAAACTCCACTCACCATGTTTGGAGGAAGAAGAAGGATGAGTACAACCGCAAGAACACCATCCCAACCTTGAAGCATGGAGGTGGAAACATCATTCTTTGGGGATGCTTTTCTGCAATGGGGACAGGACGACTGCACCGTATTGAGGGGAGGATGGATGGGGCCATGTATTGCGAGATCTTGGCCAACAACCTCCTTCCCTCAGTAAGAGACATTGAAGATGGGTCGTGGCTGGGTCTTCCAGCATGACAACGACCCAAAACACACAGCCAGGGCAACTAAGGAGTGGCTCCGTAAGAAGCATCTCAAGGTCCTGGAGTGGCCTAGCCAATCTCCAGACCTGAACCCAATAGAAATCTTTGGAGGTAGCTGAAAGTCCGTATTGCCCAGCGACAGCCCCGAAACCTGAAGGATCTGGAGAAGGTCTGTATGGAGGAGTGGACCAAAATCCCTGCTGCAGTGTGTGCAAACCTGGTCAAGACCTACAGGAAACGTATGATCTCTGTAATTGCAAACAAAGGTTTCTGTACCAAATATTAAGTTCTGCTTTTCTGATGTATCAAATACTTATGTCATGCAATAAAAAGCAAATTAATTACTTAAAAATCATACAATGTGATTTTCTGGATTTTTGTTTTAGATTCCGTCTCTCACAGTTGAAGTGTACCTATGATAAAAATGACAGACCTCTACATGCTTTGTAAGTAGGAAAACCTGCAAAATCGGCAGTGTATCAAATACTTGTTCTCCACACTGTATATATACAAGAGTGTGCATAGCTGTCATCAAGGCAAAGGGTGGCTACTTTGGAGAATCTCAAATCTCAAATATATTTCTATTTGTTTAACACTTTTTTGGTTACTACATGATTCCATATGTGTTTTTTCATAGTTTTGAGGTCTTCACTATTATTCTACAATATAAAAAATAGTAAAAATAAAGAAAAACCCTGGAATGAGTAGGTGTGTCCAAACATTTGACTGGTACTCTATGTATATGAATATATATATATATATATATATATATATATATATATATATATATATATATATATATATTATAATAATGATGTGTGTGGACTGTATATGAATAGAAAAGGTTTGTACAGCAGTAGTTATATAGGATGAGCCATGACTAGAATACAGGATACACATATAAAGTGGGTAAAACAGTATGTAATCATTATTAATAAAGTGACCAGTGTTCAATTAATCTATGTACATAGGGCAAAGCAGTTTTTAAGGTGCAGGGTAGAACACCGGGTGGTAACAGGGACTAACAAGGCAGGGTACAGGGCAGGGTACAGGGCAGGGTACAGGACAGGGTACAGGACAGGGTACAGGACAGGGTACAGGGCAGGGTACAGGACAGGGTACAGGACAGGGTACAGGGCAGGGTACAGGACAGGGTACAGGGCAGGGTACAGGACAGGGTACAGGGCAGGGTACAGGACAGGGTACAGGACAGGGTACAGGACAGGGTACAGGGCAGGGTCGGACAGGGTACGGACAGTACAGGACAGGTCGGCGGGTACAGGGCAGGGTACAGGACAGGGTACAGGGCAGGGTACAGGACAGGGTACAGGACAGGGTGTACAGGGCAGGGTACAGGGCAGGGTACAGGACAGGGTACAGGGCAGGGTACAGGACAGGGTACAGGACAGGGTACAGGACAGGGTACAGGGCAGGGTACAGGGCAGGGTACAGGGCAGGGTACAGGACAGGGTACAGGGCAGGGTACAGGGCAGGGTACAGGACAGGGTACAGGGCAGGGTACAGGACAGGGTACAGGGCAGGGTACAGGGCAGGGTACAGGGCAGGGTACAGGACAGGGTACAGGGCAGGGTACATGGCAGGGTACAGGACAGGGTACAGGGCAGGGTACAGGGCAGAGGGTGGCAGGTGTTGACTGTTTAACGGTCTGATGGCCTTGAGATAGAAGCTGTTTATTAGTCTCTAGGTCCCTTTGATGGACTTTTACTGTCTCCTCCTTCTAGATGGTAGTGGGGTGAGCAGGCTATGGCTCAGGGTGGCCGAGGTTCTTGATGATCTTCTTCCTGTGACACCGGGTGCTGTAGATGTCCTGGAGGGCAGGCAGTGTACCCCCCGATGATGTGTTGGGCTGACCTCACCAACCTGTGGAGAGCCCTGAGGTTGCGGGTAATGCAATTGCCGTACCCGGCTTTGACAGCCAGACAGTATAGCTCTCAATGGTTCATCTGTAGAAGTTCATGAGGGTCTTAGGGGCCAAGCCAAATTTCTTCAGCCTCCTGAGGTTGAAGAGGCGCTGTTGCGCATTCTTCACCACACTGTCTGTTCAGGCCGTCAGTGATGTGGATTTTTGGGCGGTTTGTAACATTTGATTTACCACTTTGAAGATGCAAAATATTTTGTCTTGTGAAACAAACAAGAAATAAAACCAAAAAAAAGAAAACTTGACCGTGCATAACTATTCACCCCCCCCAAAGTCAATACTTTGTAGAGCCACCTTTTGCAGCAATTACAGCTGCAAGTCTCTTGGGGTATGTCTCTATAAGCTTGGCACATCTAGCCACTGGGATTTTTGCCCATTCTTCAAGGCAAAACTGCTCCAGCTCCTTCAAGTTGGATGGGTTCTGCTGGTGTACAGCAATCTTTAAGTCATACCACAGATTCTCAATTGGATTGAGGTCTGGGCTTTGACTAGGCAATTCCAAGATATTTAAATGTTTCCCCTTAAACCACTCAAGTGTTGCTTTAGCAGTATGCTTAGGGTCATTGTCCTGCTGGAAGGTGAACCTCCCTCCCAGTCTCAAATCTCTGGAAGACTGAAACAGTTTTCCCTCAAGGATTTCCCTGTATTTAGCGCCATCCATCATTCCTTCAATTCTGACCAGTTTCCCAGTCCATTCCGTTGGTGTTCTTGGGGTGATAAGAGGTGTTGGGTTTGCGCCAGACATAGCATTTTCCTTGATGTCCAAAAAGCTCAATTTTAGTCTCCCACATATCTTTTGGCGAACACCAAACGTGTTTGCTTATTTTTCTCTTTAAGCAATGGCTTCTTTCTGGCCACTCTTCTGTAAAGCCCAGCTCTGTAGAGTATACAGCTTAAAGTGGTCCTATGGACATATATTCCAATCTCCGCTGTGGAGCTTTGCAGCTCCTTCTCTTGGCAGGTTTGTTGTGGTGTCATATTCTTTAAATTTTTTAATAATGGATTTAATGGTGCTCCTTGGGATGTTCAAAGTTTCTGATATTTTTTTATAACCCAACTCTGATCTGTACTTCTCCACAACTTTGTCCCTGACCTGTTTGGAGAACTCCTTGGTCTTCATGGTGCCGCTTGCTTGGTGGTGCCCCTTGCTTAGTGGTGTTGCAGACTCTGGGGCCTTTCAGAACAGGTGTATATATACTGAGATCATGTGACACTTAGATTGCACACAGGTGGACTTTATTTAACTAATTATGTGACTTCTGAAGGTGTCATGATCGTTGAGAGACGGGTCAGACCAAGGCGCAGCGTGGTATGCGTACATATTTATTAATTACGATAAACACTTGACAAAACAACAAAAGCAACGTAACGTAACGTAACGTGAAGCTCAAACAATGGCTACACACTAACAAGCCAAACACGAGTCAAGATCCCACAACTAAGGTAGGCAACATGGCTACCTAAGTATGATCCCCAATCAGAGACAACGAGCGACAGCTGCATAGACAGATCAAAACATAGACAGATCAACCTAGATCTACAACATAGAAATACACTAACATAGATCTCAACAGAAAACTCACACCCTGACCCAACCAACAAGAGTTCTCTCGATCAGGGCGTGACAGAAGGTAATTGGTTGCACCAGATCTTATTTAGGGGCTTCATAGCAAAGGGGGTGAATATATATGCACGCACCATTTTTTCCGTTATTAATTTTTTAGAATTTTTTGAAAGAAGTTATTTTTTAAATTTCACTTCACCAATTTGGACTATTTTGTGTATGTCCATTGCATGAAATCCAAATAAAAATCTATTTAAATTACAGGTTGTAATGCAACAAAATAGGAAAAAACGTCAAGGGGGATGAATACTTTTGCAAGGCGCTGTACTCTATGTGAACTGAGTACTTCTGTTGGGGTATTTTAGAAATATTCACACATCTGGGAAAGATGGGTTCTGACTGCTGATTCACTCACTATCTAAAACCAGCCGCACAGGCTTGACAGCAGACAACACTCAGAGAGCAAAACACAATGCTGTCTGCCTCCCAATAAGCTTTAGACAGACTGTTTTCTGAACAGATAAACACAAACACATCTTTGCAGCAGGAGAAAGATAAGCTTGTTAAACTCACATCAAATTAATGGTGCATTGATTGTCTACAACTGTAGACAAACTGAATCGTTCCAGATGTAAATCGAATCATGAAAAACAGCCCCAGACCATTATTCCTCCTCCACCAACTTTACAGTTGGCACTATGCATAGGGGCAGGTAGCGTTCTCCTGGAATCGCCAAACCCAGATTCGTCCGTCAGACTGCCAGATGGTGAAGCGTGATTCATCACTCCAGAGAATGTGTTTCCACTGCTCCAGAGTCCAATGGCAGCGAGCTTTACACCTCTCCAGCCGACGCTTGGCATTGCGCATGGTGATCTTAGGCTTGTGTACGGCTGCTCGGCCATGGAAACCCATTTTATGAATCTCCCGAATAACAGTTATTGTGCTGACGTTGTTTCAGAGGCAGTTTGGAACTCGATAGTGAGTGTTGCAACCGAGGACAGACGATTTTTACGCGCTCGCGCTTCAGCACTCGGCGGTCCCGTTCTGTGAGCTTGTGTGGCCTACCACTTCGCGGCTGAGCCGTTGTTGCTCCTAGACGTTTCCACTTCACAATAACAGCACTTACAGTTGACCGGGGGCAGCTTTAGCAGTGCAGAAATTTGACGAACTGACTTGTTGGAAAGGTGGCATCCTATGACGGTGCTACGTTGAAAGTCACTGAGCTCTTCATTAAGGGCATTCTATTGCCAGTGTTTGTCTATGGAGATTGCATGGATGTGTGCTCGATTTTATACACCTCTCAGCAACGGGTGTGGCTGAAATAGCCGAATCCACTCATTTGAAGGGGTGTCCACATACCTTTGTATATATAGTGTATATACTGTATTAATGAATTGGCGAGGGCACTAGAACAGTCTGCAGCACCCGGCCACACTACTGGACTCAGAAATCAAATGTCTACTGTTTGCTGATGATCTGGTGCTTCTGTTCCCAACCAAGGAGGGCCAACAGCAGCACCTAGATCTTCTGCACAGATTCTGTCAGACTTGTCCTTGACAGTGAATCTCAGTAAGACAACAAATACAAATTCTAGACACTGTTGCCCACAAAGAATTACACCTACCTGTATTCGGAAAGTATTCAGACACCTTCCCTTTTTACACATTTTGTTACGTCCTTATTCTAAAATTGATAAATACAAATAAATGAATCAAATGTAATCAAAATAAAACACAAAACCCTTTGCTATGAGACTCGAAATTGAGCTCAGGTGCATCCTGTTTCCATTGATCATCCTTGAGATGTTTCTAAAACTTGATTGGAGTACACCTGAGGTAAATTCAATTGATTGGACATGATTTGGAAAGGCACACACTTGTCTATATAAGGTCCCACAGTTGACAGCTTGTATGTCAGAGCAAAAACCAAGCCATGAAGTCGAAGGAATTGTTCATAGAGCTCCGAGACTGGATTATGTTGAAGGCAAAGATCTGGGGAAGGGTACCCAAACATTTCTGCAGCACTGAAGGTCCCCAAGAACACAGTGGCCTCCATCATTCTTAAATGAAAGAAGTTTGGAATCACTAAAACTCTTCCTAGAGCTGGCCGCCCGGCCAAACTGAGCAATCAGGGGGAGAAGGGCCTTGGTCAGGGAGGTGAAGCTTGTAGCGTCATACCCAAGTAGACTCTAGGCTGTAATCACTGCCAAAGGTGCTTCAACAAAGTACTTAGTTAAATGTCTGAATACTTATGTAAATGTGATATTTCCGGTTTTCTTTTAAAATAAATTAGCAAAAATGTATAAAAACCAGTTTTTGCTTTGTCATTATGGGGTATTGTGTGTAGACTGATGAGAAGAAATAAACAATTATGTTTGAATAAGGCTGTAACGTAACAAAATGTGGAAAAAGTCAAGGGGTCTGAATACTTTCCGAGTGCGCTGTATATATACAGTACCGGTCAAAAGTTTGGACACACCTACTCATTCAAGGGTTTTTCTTAATTTTTACTATTTTCTACATTGTAGAATAATAGTGAAGACATCAGAACTATAAAATAACACATATGGAATCATGCAGTAACCACAAATGTGTTAAGCAAATCAAAATATATTTGAGATTCTTCAAAGTAGCCACCCTTTGCCTTGATGACAGCTTTGCACACTCTTGGCATTCTCTTAACCAGCTTAAGGGGGGCAAATACTTTTTCATGGCACTGTGGGAGAGGCGCTGGTGGGAATAACAACACAGCATTGATTCTGGACTGTATAGCTGTGTCTCATTGGAATGCATGTAGATGCGTCAGCTGCTCTGTATAGCTATGTCTAATTGGAATGCCTGTAGATGCATTCGGCTGCTCTGTTAATCAATGAAGTTTGAATGGGAGATGGGAAAAAGCTTTCTGCTTTTGGCTGTAACAAAGCATCCCTGATACGTCTCTGTGATGTTGTGAGGAAGCCAGATTAAAAAGGCTTTTCAAAGCACAGCCGTCGCATGGTCGGTCGGTCCGAATCTCACATAAAAGAGAGAGTTGTAACATTACGTTAAGGAGGTGAGTTTCCCCCTTCTGATAACCAGGTGGCGAATCGCATCTCTGCATGTCTGGCAGACATATCAGTATGGATGACGGATCACCACCTCAAGCTGAACCCTGGCAAGACGGAGCTGCTCTTCCTCCCGGGGAAGGACTGCCCGTTCCATGATCTCGCCATCACGGTTGACAACTCCGCTGTGTCCTCCTCCCAGAGTGCGAAGAGCCTAGGCGTGACCCTGGACAACACCCTGTCGTTCTCCGCCAACATCAAGGCGGTGACCCGGCTCCTGCAGGTTCATGCTCTACAACATCCGGAGAGTACGACCCTGCCTTACACAGGAAGCGGCACAGGTCCTAATCCAGGCACTTGTCATCTCCCGTCTGGACTACTGCAACTCGCTGTTGGCTGGCCTCCCTGCCTGTGCCATTAAACCCCTACAACTCATCCAGAATGCCGCAGCCCGTCTGGTGTTCAACCTTCCCAAGTTCTCTCACGTCACCCCCCCTCCTCCGCACACTCCACTGGCTTCCAGTTGAAGCTCGCATCCGCTACAAGACCATGGTGCTTGCCTATGGAGCAGTGAGGGGAACGGCACCTCTGTACCTTCGGGCTCTGATCAGTCCCTACACCCAAACGAGGGCATTGCGTTCATCCACCTCTGGCCTGCTGGCTCCCTTCCTCTGCGGAAGCATAGTTCCCGCTCAGCCCAGTCAAAACTGTTCGCTGCTCTGGCACCCCAATGGTGGAACAAGCTCCCTCACGACGCCAGGACAGCGGAGTCACTCACCACCTTCCGGAGACATTTGAAACCCCACCTCTTTAAGGAATACCTGGGATAGGATAAAGTAATCCTTCTACCCCCCAAAAAAAATTGTAAAGTGGTTATCCCACTGGCTATAGGGTGAACGCACCAATTTGTGAGACGCTCTGGATAAGAGCGTCTGCTAAATGACGTAAATGTGCCCTTGAGCAAGGCACTTAACCCTAATTGCTCCTGTAAGTCGCTCTGGATAAGAGCGTCTGCTAAATGACTAAAATGTAAATGTAAATGTTGTGACATTACGTTAAGGAGGTGAGTTGTGACATTACGTTAAGGAGGTGAGTTGTGACATTACGTTAAGGAGGTGAGTTGTGACATTACGTTAAGGAGGTGAGTTGTGACATTACGTTAAGGAGGTGAGTTGTGACATTACGTTAAGGAGGTGAGTTGTGACATTACGGTAAGGAGGAGGAGGTGAGTTGTGGAGATAGGACTAAGAGGGGGACAGGCTATTTTGGGAGGTGGAGGTTGAATTCCAGAAGTCCTCTCCTCTCCTCTCCACTCCCCTCTCCTCCCCCCTCTCCCCTCCCCTCCCCTCCTCTCCCCTCCCCTCCCCTCCCCTCTCCTCTCCTCCCCCCTCTCCTCTCCTCTCCTCTCCTCTCCTCTCCTCTCCTCTCCTCTCCTCTCCTCTCCTCTCCCTCTCCTCTCCTCTCCTCTCCTCTCCTCTCCTCTCCTCTCCTCTCCTCTCCTCCCCTCTCCCCCCCTCCCCCTCCCCTCTCCTCTCCTCTCCTCTCCTCCCCTCTCCCCCCCTCTCCTCTCCTGTGTTTACAGTAGATACTATATACTGTGTTTACAGTAGATACTATATACTGTGTTTACAGTAGATAATATACACTGTGTTTACAGTAGATACTATATACTGTGTTTACAGTAGATACTATTTACTGTGTTTACAGTAGATACTATATACTGTGTTTACAGTAGATACTATATACTGTGTTTACAGTAGATACTATATACTGTGTTTACAGTAGATACTATATACTGTGTTTACAGTAGATACTATATACTGTGTTTACAGTAGATACTATTTACTGTGTTTACAGTAGATACTATATACTGTGTTTACAGTAGATACTATACACTGTGTTTACAGTAGATACTATATACTGTGTTTACAGTAGATACTATATACTGTGTTTACAGTAGATACTATCTACTGTGTTTACAGTAGATACTATATACTGTGTTTACAGTAGATACTATATACTGTGTTTACAGTAGATACTATATACTGTGTTTACAGTAGATACTATATACTGTGTTTACAGTAGATACTATATACTGTGTTTACAGTAGATACTATATACTGTGTTTACAGTAGATACTATATACTGTGTTTACAGTAGATACTATATACTGTGTTTACAGTAGATACTATATACTGTGTTTACAGTAGCCTACAAGAAGTGTACCTGAAGTGCTTCATCCTCACATTTTCAGTGAGTTTCAGGAAGTGCAGTTCAAGACATGTGTGGTTGAGACGTAAAGCATTATCGTGTGTGGTTGAGACATAAAGCATTATCGTGTGTGGTTGAGGGGTAAAGCATTATAATAATACAATGCCATTTAGCAGACACTTTTATCCAAAGCGACTTACAGTCATGTGCGCATACATTTTTACGTATGGGTGGTCCCGGGGATCGAACCCACTACCCTGGCGTTACAAGCGCCGTGCTCTACCAATTGAGCTACAGAGGACCGCATTATCATGTGTGGCTTGAGATGTAAAGCATAATCGCATTATCTTTCTCGTTTTTGGTGAGTTTCAGGGTCCACCGAGGAGCATGGTGTTTTACCGTAATATCATCTTGTACCTGTCCTGTATGGTACAGTAGTCACAGAGGATAGCTAGATGCTATTTTCATTTTAACTTGTAGTGTATTCAAGGTTTTAAAAAGGCTTATACTGTAAAGATTTTAATTTCCAGTTTAAAATGTCATACTTGATTTGCCCTAATGAAAAATGTATCAACCCCTACAAAAAATGTCCATGAATTATAATCCACATAATAACAACACGTTGTGTTGCTGCAGGATTATTTTCCTGCTTTGAGAAACTGGTCAAATTAAGATAGTACACCTGTACAGTCCAATACAGGCACATTGCAATTTTAACATACATTGTTGAACTCAAAAAGCCATGCATACACATTGTACTTTTACATGAATTTATTGATCATGAATATTATACTCTATCTTATCCGGAGGACTTGTGGGCCCAAGTTTCAAGTTTCAAGTGTCAAGTTTTATTAGTCTTATGTACAGGTATACACATGGTATACACTGTTCAACGAAATGCTTACTGCAGGTTCCTTCTGGACAATGCAACAACAATAAGAAATCATAAAAGATAAGAATAGGAACATAAAGTAAATGTCTCAGTAGAACAGAATAAACATTTTATCATCAGTATAATACAGGAAGGAACCATTTATAGTCCAATATTTACATGTGTTTTGGGGAAGGGGGGCAGGTGTTTAAATGGTGCAGTGTTTAGCAATCATAATAAGAGTCTGGTAGCAGCAGTTGTGATGTGTGTGTGTATGTCTGTGTGTGTGTATGTCTGTGTGTGTGTGTGTGTGTGTGTATGTCTGTGTGTATGGCGGTGTGTGTGTGTGGGGGTGAGTGTATATCTGTGTGGGTGGGTATGTGAGTGAGTGAGTGCATTTGTGCTAAGGTGCTGAGAGTCAGTGCAGGTGGTCAGTCCAGTTCAAGCGTCCAGCAGTCTGATGGCTTGTAGATACTATCAGACGCCATGCTCCAATACCGTCTGCCTGATGGTAAGGGGTGAACAGCTCGTGGCTGGGGTGTGTGGGCCTCTCTCAGGTACCATTTCGAGTAGATGTCCTGGGTGAGTGGGAGCGCGGTCCCAGTGATGTACTGGGCTGTCTTCACCACCCCCTGGAGGGCCTTGCGGTCGTGGACGGAGCAATTCCCAGACCAGGCCATGATGCAACCGTTCAGGACGCTCTCGATGGTGCAGCGGTAGTATTTGGAGAGGACCCAGGGTGGCATGCCAAATTTCTTCAGCCGCCTTAGGAAGCAGAGACGCTGTTGCTCCCTCTTGACAAGAGTGGTGGTGTTGTTGGTTCATGTAAAGTTCTTGGTGATGTGGACGCCAAGTAACTTAAAACTACTGGCTCTCTCTTCTGCAGTCCCGTTGATGTGGATCGGGGCATGTTCCCTCCTCTGCTTCCTGAAGTCAACAATCAACTCCTTCGTTTTGCTGACGTTGAGGGAGAGGTTGTTGTCTTGGCACCACAATGCCAGTTCACTTACCTCCTCCCTATAGGCTGACTCGTCGTTGTTGGTTACCAGGCCTACAACCGTGGTGTCGTCAGCAAACTTGATGATCGAGTTGGTGTCGTGCAAAGCCACGCAGTCATGGGTGAACAGGGAGTACAGCTGAGGACACACCCCCTGGGGGGCCCATGTGTTGAGTCAGTGTGGAGGAGGTGTTGTTGCCAATCCTCACAGACTGTGGTCTGCCCGTCAGGAAGTCCAGGATCCAGTTGCATAGGGTGGTGTCCAGACCCAGGGCTCTGAGCTTGGTGTCGAGCTTGGAGGGAACAATAGTGTTGAATGCTGAACTGTAGTCAATGAACAGCATTTTCACACAGGTGTTCCTCTTATCCAGATGTGTTACGACCATGTCAATAGCAATGGAATTGGCATCTTCTGTGGATCTGTGTAAACGGTAGTCCGATTGGACTGGGTCCAGTGTGCCTGGCATGGTGGCTTTGACGTGGGCCATGACCACCTTCTTGAAGCACTTCATGATGACCGGTGTGAGTGCGACAGGGTGATGGTCATTTGGGCATGTCACCTTGTTTTTCGTTGGCACTGGGGATGATGGTGGTCTCCTTGAAGCAGCTGGGAACTACAGCTTGGGACAGGGACAGGTCGAAGATGTCCGAGAAGGTGCCCGCTAGCTGGTCAGCACATAATCCCAGGATGCGGCCATGGGGATGCCATCTGGGCCGGCGGCTTTTTGAGTTTTCCTCACGTCAACCTCGGGAGAGCGAAAGCACCTGGTCGTCTGGAGCAGCGAGAGTCCTCCTGGATGGCTTTGTATTGTCTGCCTCAAAACAAGCATATAAAGTGTTAAGGTCGTCTGGGAGGGAGGCTTGGGTGGGAACCACACAGCTGGATTTTATTTTGTAGTCCGTGATAGTTTGTAGTCCTTGCCACGTGCAACACATGAGTCTGACATGCTCTAACATGTTCAGGAGTAATAACATGGTCAGGAGTAACACTGGTCTGCTGTGTTAACAACATTGTTAATTCAGGAATATACTATGCTTTCTAAATCCTGGTAAGAAGGAGGTAAGGAGGTAAGCTTCTCATATGGTGTTGAGTAAAGCTTAACCATGTATTAGATCGTAGGTAGGTAGTTAGCTGTAGTTAGGTATTGTATTTATTATAGGTTAGTATTGTTGTTATTGTAGGTTTCCGTAGGTAATTGTAGGTTAGTATCGAAGCACGAGGCTAGCTAGCTAGCGGGTAGCTACTGGTAACGATTAGCAACGCTGGAGAGCTGTTTCAATGTTAATGTAGTGCTAGCCAACGTTTAATTTTTTGCTTAACCATGTATTAGATCGTAGGTAGGTAGTTAGCTGTAGTTAGGTATTGTATTTATTATAGGTTAGTATTGTTGTTATTGTAGGTTTCCATAGGTAATTGTAGGTTAGTATCGAAGCACGAGGCTAGCTAGCTAGCGGGTAGCTACTGGTAACGATTAGCAACGCTGGAGAGCTGTTTCCAATGTTAATGTAGTACTAGCCAACGTTTAATTTTTTGCTGCGTTATGCGTTATGAAAGGAACTAGACACGGACTTTAATTATCTGTTTAGTGTGCTAACACACTCTTGGCAGTTTGTTGTAACCAAGTATTGATGCTAAATTGTGTGTTAATGGATGCTAGCTTGCAAGTTAGCTACGGCGTCATAGCTAGGCATCGTGGGTTGTTGTGGGTAGTTACTGTGTCTTGGCAGTGTCCTCGGCCGTGCCGGCTGTAGCACGAAGCTAGCTAGCTAGCCGTTCATCAAACAAAGTCAACACAGTGGCCATTGCTAGCTACCCAACACGACCAGCTAGCTGTACTGTAGTAGCTAACTACAATATACTTGTCCTAGCTAGCCAACGTCTAATCATTGCTGCGTCATGAAAGGAACTTGACACAGACACGAATGATCTGTTTAGTGTGTTATCACACTATTGGTGGTTTGTTGTGACCAAGTGTTGGTGCTAAACGGTGTGTTATTGTTATTGGATGCTAGCTTGCTAGTTAGCTATGGTGTCATAGTTGGCTAGCTGAATAAAGTGGGTTGAGTCTATTCCTTTAAACATTGAACCGCTGTGGTTCACAACAATTCTGATTTCTAAAGGCGGAAGTTGGGAGAGTTTTTGTTCGGGTGGTTCAGTGAAACAATTTTAGTTTCTGAGGTAGAAGTTTTTGGTGAGGGAGGCCCTGCTCTCTCCGCTCCCAGATGCTTAGCTCATTTCATTCCGATCTCCTCTGCATTTTTGTAGCCATTTGCTACAGCCTGTCAACTATGCCTCTGCCTATCCCTGTTCTCTCCTCTCTGCACAGGCTACACAAACGCACCACACCGCGTGGCTGCTGCCTCTCTAACCTGGTGGTCCCTGCACGAACCACCCACGTGGAGTTCCAGGTCGCAGGCAGCCTCTGGAACTGCCGTTCTGCTGCCAACAAAGCTGACTTCATCCCAGCCTATGCCAACCTCCAGTCCCTCGACTTCCTGGCGCTGACGGAAACATGGATCACCACTGAAAACACTGCTACTCCTACTGCTCTCTCCTCGTCTGACCATGTGTTCTCGCATACCCCGAGAGCATCTGGTCAGAGGGGTGGTGGTACAGGAATCCTCATCTCTCCCAAGTGGACATTCTCAATTTTTCCCCTAACCCATCTGTCTATCTCCTCATTTGAATTCCATGCTGTCACAGTCACTAGCCCATTTAAGCTTAATATCCTTGTCATCTATCGCCCTCCAGGTTCCCTTGGAGAGTTCATCAATGAGCTTGACGCCTTGATAAGTTCCTTCCCTGAGGATGGCTCACCCCTCACAGTTTTGGGGGATTTCAACCTCCCTATGTCCACATTTGACTCATTTCTCTCTGCCTCCTTCTTTCCACTCCTCTCCTCTTTTTGACCTCACCCTCTCACCGTCCCCCCTACTCACAAGGCAGGCAATACGCTTGACCTCATCTTCACTAGATGCTGCTCCTCTACTAATCTCACTGCAACTCCCCTCCATGTCTCCGACCACTACTTTGTTTCCTTTTTCTCTCTCGCTCTCCTCCCACACTACTCACTCTGCCCCTACACAGATGGTAATGCGCCGCCGCAACCTTCGCTCTCTCTCTCCCACTACTCTCTCCTCTTCCATCCTATCATCTCTTCCCTCTGCTCAATCCTTCTCCCTCCAATCTCCTGATTCTGCCTCCTCAACCCTCCTCTCCTCCCTTTCTGCATCCTTTAACTCTCTGTGTCCCCTATCCTCCCGGCCGGCTCGGTCCTCCCCTCCAGCTCCGTGGCTTGATGACTCATTGCGAGCTCACAGAACTGAGCTCCGGGCAGCGGAGCGGAAATGGAAGAAAACTAAACTCCCTGCCGACCTGGCATCTTTTCACTCCCTCCTCTCTACATTTTCTTCATCTGTTTCTGCTGCTAAGGCCACCTTCTACCACTCTAAATTCCAAGCATCTGCCTCTAACCCTAGGAAGCTCTTTTGCCACATTTTCCTCCCTCCTGAATCCCCCCTCCTCTCTCTCTGTGGATGACTTCGTCAACCACTTTGAAAAGAAGGTTGACGACATCCGATCCTCGTTTGTTAAGTCTAATGACACTGCTGGTCCTGCTCACACTGCCCTACCCTATGCTTTGACTTCTTTCTCCCCTCTCTCTCCAGATAAAATCCTGCGACTTGTGACTGCAGGCCGCCCAACAACCTGCCCGCTTGACCCCATCCCCTCCTCCCTTCTCCAGACCATCTCCGGTGACCTTCTCCCCTACCTCACCTCGCTGATCAACTCATCCTTGACCGCTGGCCATGTCCCTTCCGTCTTCAAGAGAGCGAGAGTTGCTCCCCTTCTCAAAAAACCAACACTCGACCCCACTGATGTCAACAACTACAGACCAGTATCCCTTCTTTCTTTTCTTTCCAAAACTATTGAGCGTGCCGTCTTTAGCCAACTCTCTTGCTATCTCTCTCAGAATGACCTTCTTGATCCAAACCAATCAGGTTTCAGGACTGGTCATTCAACTGAGACTGCTCTTCTCTGTGTCACGGAGACTCTCCGCACTGCTAATGCTAACTCTCTCTCCTCTGCTCTTGTCCTTCTAGACCTGTCTGCTGCCTTTGATACTGTGAACCATCAGATCCTCCTCTCCACCCTCTCCGAGCTGGGCATCTCCGGCGCGGCTCACTCCTGGATTGCGTCCTACCTGACCGGTCGCTCCTACCAAGTGGCGTGGCGAGAAGCTGTCTCCGCACCACGTGCTCTCACCACTGGTGTCCCCCAGGGCTCAGTTCTAGGCCCTCTCCTTTTCTCCCTATACACCAAGTCACTTGGCTCTGTCATATCCTCACATGGCCTTTCCTATCACTGCTACGCTGACGATACACAACTAATCTTCTCCTTTCCCCCTTCTGATAACCAGGTGGCGAATCGCATCTCTGCATGTCTGGCAGACATATCAGTATGGATGACGGATCACCACCTCAAGCTGAACCCTGGCAAGACGGAGCTGCTCTTCCTCCCGGGGAAGGACTGCCCGTTCCATGATCTCGCCATCACGGTTGACAACTCCGCTGTGTCCTCCTCCCAGAGTGCGAAGAGCCTAGGCGTGACCCTGGACAACACCCTGTCGTTCTCCGCCAACATCAAGGCGGTGACCCGCTCCTGCAGGTTCATGCTCTACAACATTCGGAGAGTACGACCCTGCCTTACACAGGAAGCGGCACAGGTCCTAATCCAGGCACTTGTCATCTCCCGTCTGGACTACTGCAACTCGCTGTTGGCTGGCCTCCCTGCCTGTGCCATTAAACCCCTACAACTCATCCAGAATGCCGCAGCCCGTCTGGTGTTCAACCTTCCCAAGTTCTCTCACGTCACCCCCCTCCTCCGCACACTCCACTGGCTTCCAGTTGAAGCTCGCATCCGCTACAAGACCATGGTGCTTGCCTATGGAGCAGTGAGGGGAACGGCACCTCTGTACCTTCAGGCTCTGATCAGTCCCTACACCCAAACGAGGGCATTGCGTTCATCCACCTCTGGCCTGCTGGCTCCCTTCCTCTGCGGGAAGCATAGCTCCCGCTCAGCCCAGTCAAAACTGTTCGCTGCTCTGGCACCCCAATGGTGGAACAAGCTCCCTCACGACGCCAGGACAGCGGAGTCACTCACCACCTTCCGGAGACATTTGAAACCCCCACCTCTTTAAGGAATACCTGGGATAGGATAAAGTATTCCTTCTAACCCCCCCCCAAATTGTAAAGTGGTTATCCCACTGGCTATAGGGTGAACGCACCAATTTGTGAGTCGCTCTGGCTAAGAGCGTCTGCTAAATGACGTTAATGTGCCCTTGAGCAAGGCACTTAACCCTAATTGCTCCTGTAAGTCGCTCTGGATAAGAGCGTCTGCTAAATGACTAAAATGTAAAATGTAAATGTAAATGAGTTGTCGGACATCAATTGAAGTTTTAGTCTGTATTGTCTTCGCATCCCTAAAGGATGTGTGGAGCTCATATCTGCTTTCCTTGTACGCATCGCGTGCCACCAAGTCATCAGGGTTCGTTTCTCCGTTCATCCAGGTCTTTTGGTTGGGGTATGTCCAGATTGTTATTGTGGCTACAACATAATCTACACATTTCCTAATGAAGCCTGTGACTGACAATGTATATTCCTCAATGTTGATGGATGAGTCCTGGGCGGATGATTCTATTCTCAATACAGTCATGCAGCATTGAGTCTGCCTCCTCAGTCCAGTATTGAGTCTGCCTCCTCTGTCCAGCATTGAGTCTGCCTCCTCTATCCAGCATTGAGTCTGCCTCCTCTATCCAGCATTGAGTCTGCCTCCTCAGTCCAGCATTGAGTCTGCCTCCTCTGTCCAGCATTGAGTCTGCCTCCTCAGTCCAGCATTGAGTCTGCCTCCTCTGTCCAGTATTGAGTCTGCCTCCTCTATCCATCATTGAGTCTGCCTCCTCAGTCCAGTATTGAGTCTGCCTCCTCTATCCAGTATTGAGTCTGCCTCCTCTATCCAGCATTGAGTCTGCCTCCTCAGTCCAGTATTGAGTCTGCCTCCTCTGTCCAGTATTGAGTCTGCCTCCTCAGTCCAGTATTGAGTCTGCCTCCTCTGTCCAGCGCCTCACTATTCTCTGTGTTGGTGGCTCACTCTTGAGATGCTGCTTGTGGGCGGGGAGTAGGAACAGAGAGACGTGATCTGATTGGCCGAAGTAGGGTTGGGGGATGGCTTTGTACGCGTCACAGATGTTTGTATATACAGTGCAATGAAAAAGACGACTTGCCTTAATAGAAGGAACCATGAATTCTGCTCTGTTTCAGAGAATTCTACAGGAGAATGTCAGGCCATCCGTCTGTGAGCTGAAGCTGAAGCGCAGCTGGGTCATGCAGCAAGACAATGATCCAAAACACACAATCAAGTCTACATGAAAATTGCTAAAAAGCAACAAATTAGAAGTTTTGGAATGGCCTAGTCAAAGTCCAGACCTAATCCCAATTGAGATGTTGTGGCAGGACTTGAAACGAGCCGTTCATGCTTGAAAACCCACACGTCACTGAGTTAAAGCAGTTCTGCATGGAAGAGTGGGCCAAAATTCCTCCACAGCGACGTGAGAGACTGAACAACAACTACAGGAAGCATTTGGTTGGAGTCATTGCAGCTAAAGGTGGCACAACCAGTTATTGAGTGTAAGGGGGCAATTACTTTTTCACACAGGGGAATTGGGTGTTGCATAACTTTGTTTATGAAATAAATATGTAATTGTTGTGTTATTTGTTCACTTATGTTCCCTTTATCTAATATCAGGTTTTGGTTGAAGATCTGATAAAATTCAGTATCACAAATATGCAAAAGTAGAGAAAATTAGAAAGGGGGCAAATACTTTTTCATAGCACTGTACATGGTCCAGCACATTGTTTCCTATCGTGGGGCAGGATACATGTTAGGTGATATTTTGGAAAAAGGTGTTTTAAACATGCTTGGTTAAAATCACCTGCGACAATAAAGACTGCTTCCGGATGACAGGATTCTTGCTGTTAGCCGAGAATTAAATAACTAAGGGTTACTAAATAACTAAGGGTTACTAAATAACTAAGGGTTACAATGGATAACGTACTTTATCTTGTTTTAATTCTCTAATCACAGCTAAGCAGGAAACACATCAACATCAAGAGCTTTCTCACTCACGCTGGTGCCTTTTGGGAATAATTGTGTGCTTCACAATAAAAGTTTTACCGGGGGTACAGTCAATACTTGTGACTCAATGTCATTTTAGAATTAAAGCCTTTCAGAGCAGGTGTATATATACTGAGATCATGTGACACTTAGATTGCACACAAGTGGACTTTATTTAACTAATTATGTGACTTCTGAAGGTAATTGGTTGCACCAGATCTTATCTAGGGGCTTCATAGCAAAGGGGGTGAATACATATGCACGCACCACTTTTCCGTTATTTATTTTTTAGAATTTATTGAAACAAGTCATTTTTTTCATTTCACTTCACCAATTTGGACTATTATGTGTATGTCCATTACATGAAATCCCCCCCAAAATCCATTTAAATTACAGGTTGTAATGCAACAAAATAGGAAAAACGCCAAGGGGGATGAATACTTTTGCAAGGCACTGTAGGGCTATATATCAATATAGCCCTACAGCTATATATCAATCTAGAACAGGATTGAAAACTATTACAGACTACAAAGGGAAGCACAGCCGCGAGCTGCCCAGTGACACAAGCCTACCAGACGAGCTAAACCACTTCTATGCTCGCTTCGAGGCAAGCAACACTGAAGCATGCATGAGAGCACCAGCTGTTCCGGATGACTATGTGATCACGCTCTCCGTAGCCGATGTGAGTAAGACTTTTAAGCAGGTCAACATTTACAAGGCCGCAGGGCCAGACGGATTACCAGGACGTGTACTCCGAGCATGTGCTGACCAACTGGCAAGTGTCTTCACTGACATTTTCAACATGTCCCTGACTGAGTCTGTAATACCAACATGTTTCAAGCAGACCACCATAGTCCCCGTGCCCAAGAACTCTAAGATAACCTGCCTAAATGACTACCGACCCCGTAGCACTGACGTCTGTAGCCATGAAGTGCTTTGAAAGACTGGTCATGGCTCACATCAACAGCATAATCCCAGAAACCCTAGACCCACTCCAATTTGCATACCGCCCCAACAGATCCACAGATGATGCAATCTCTATCGCACTCCACACTGCCCTTTCCCACCTGGACAAGAGGAACACCTACGTGAGAATGCTATTCATTGACTACAGCTCAGCATTCAACACCATAGTGCCCTCTAAGCTCATCACTAAGCTAAGGATCCTGGGACTTAACACCTCCCTCTGCAACTGGATCCTGGACTTCCTGACGGGCCGCCCCCAGGTGGTAAGGGTAGGTAACAACACATCTGCCACACTGATCCTCAACACGGGGGCCCCTCAGGGGTGCGTGCTCAGTCCCCCTCCTGTACTCTCTGTTCACCCATGACTGCATGGCCAGGCACGACTCCAACACCATCATTAAGTTTGCCGACGACACAACAGTGGTAGGCCTGATCACCGACAACGATGAGACAGCCTATAGGGAGGAGGTCAGAGATCTGGCCGTGTGGTGCCAGGACAACAACCTCTCCCTCAACGTGACCAAGACAAAGGAGATGATTGTGGACTACAGGAAAAAAAAGAGGACTGAGCACGCCCCCATTCTCATCGACGGGGCTGTAGTGGAACAGGTTGAGAGCTTCAAGTTCCTTGGTGTCCACATCACCAACGAACTATCATGGTCCAAACACACCAAGACAGTCGTGAAGAGGGCACGACAAAGCCTATTCCCCCTCAGGAGACTAAAAGATTTGGCATGGGTCCTCAGATCCTCAAAAAATTCTACAGCTGCACCATCGAGAGCATCCTGACTGGTTGCATCACCGCCTGGTATGGCAACTGCTTGGCCTCTGACCGCAAGGCACTACAGAGGGTAGTGCGTACGGCCCAGTACATCACTGGGGCAAAGCTTCCTGCCATCCAGGACCTCTATACCAGGCGGTGTCAGAGGAAGGCCCTCAAAATTGTCAAAGACTCCAGCCACCCTAGTCATAGACTGTTCTCTCTGCTACCGCACGGCAAGCGGTACCGGAGTGCCAAGTCTAGGTCCAAAAGACTTCTCAACAGCTTCTACCCCCCAAGCCATAAGACTCCTGAACAGCTAATCATGGCTACCCAGACTATTTGCACTGCCCCCAACCCCATCCTTTTTACGCTGCTGCTACTCTGTTAAGTATTTATGCATAGTCACTTTAACTCTACCCACATGTACATATTACCTCAACTACCTCAACTAGCCGGTGCCCCCGCACATTGACTCTGCAACGGTACCCCCCTGTATATATAGCCTCCCTACTGTCACTTTATTTTACTTCTGCTCTTTTTTTCTCAACACTTTTTTTGTTGTTGTTTTATTCTTACTTTTTTTGTTTAAAATAAATGCACTGTTGGTTAAGGGCTGTAAGTAAGCATTTCACTGTAATGTCTGCACCTGTTGTATTCGGCGCATGTGACCAATACAATTTGATTTGATTTGATTTGATCTATTTTAGTCGCAATTTGAATGGAGTTTATGGAGAGAGAAAGACTGTGAGAGAGATGACACTGATTTAAAGCAATGATATTCGAGCATAGGCTGTTTTAAATCTCTGCAGCTGCAATAAAGAAATACATCTTTACAATTAAAAAACCAAGGTGACTCCCGAATGCCAGATGGAGATGGGTAAATTAGACACTCAGTCTGTCTTTATAATACTGTAGCATAGGCTATGCTGCAGCAAATGCAGCCCTACCTGTCACAAGAAACAAAGTTACCATGATGGGATGATAGGTCTACATGCATTGTTACCATGGTGAGATGATAGGTCTACAGGCATTGTTACCATGGTGAGATGATAGGTCTACATGCATTGTTACGATGATGAGATGATAGGTCTACATGCATTGTTACCATGGTGAGATGATAGGTCTACATGCATTGTTACCATGGTGAGATGATAGGTCTACATGCATTGTTACCATGGTGAGATGATAGGTCTACATGCATTGTTACCATGGTGAGATGATAGGTCTACATGCATTGTTACCATGGTGAGATGATAGGTCTACATGCATTGTTACCATGGTGAGATGATAGGTCTACATGCATTGTTACCATGGTGAGATGATAGGTCTACATGCATTGTGAACTGCTCTCCATACTGAGATGGGCTGTCGGTCTTCACCCTGAGCATTGATGATTCATCATACAGAGGCCGTAGAGAAGCCAGATTAAGACATCGCATATCATTTAACAGTTCCATTTCACGCCATGCTGTTCATATAAATAATTTATTATAATTTACCGGTTTCTTGCAGTTATTTATCCCCGGAAAAGAGTGTGGTATCTGGCGGTAAATCCCGGTAAATCTCGGTAACCGGGTTCCCGCCATTCAACCCTAGTACTCAGAGCATGCGCTGACCAGCTGGCAAGTGTCTTCACTGACATTTTCAACCTCTCCCTGACCCAGTCTGTAATACCTACATGTTTCAAGCAGACCATCATAGTCCCTGTGCCCAAGAATGTGGGACCACGCAGCCGCCATACCGCTCAGGAAGGAGATTTGTTCTGTCTCCTAGGGATGAACGTAATTTGGTGCGAAAAGTGCAAATCAATCCCAGAACAACAGCAAAGGACCTTGTGAAGATGCTGGAGGAAGCAGGTACAAAAGTATCTATATCCACAGTAAACGCGTCCTATATCGACATAACCTGAAAGGCCCGCTCAGCAAGGAAGAAGCCACTACTCCAAAACCGCCATAAAAAAGCCAGACTACGGTTTGCAACTGCACATGGGGACAAAGATCGTACTTTTTGGAGAAATGTCCTCTGGTCTGATGAAACAAAAATAGAACTGTTTGGCCATAATGACCACTGTTATGTTTGGAGGAAAAAGGGGGGACTTGCAAGCCGAAGAACACCATCCCAACCGTGAAGCACGGGGGTGGCAGCATCATGCTGTGGGCGTGCTTGGCTGCAGGAGGGACTGGTGCACTT
Organism: Coregonus clupeaformis; assembly: GCF_020615455.1. Lineage (NCBI taxonomy): Eukaryota > Metazoa > Chordata > Actinopteri > Salmoniformes > Salmonidae > Coregonus > Coregonus clupeaformis. Next base: position 30,534,664 of record NC_059227.1, on the reverse strand, counting down.
CACAAAATAGATGTTATCATGAGGAAGGAAAATTATGTGGATATATTGAAGCATCATCTCAAGACATCAGTCAGGAAGTTAAAGCTTGGTTGCAAATGGGTCTTCCAAATGGACAATGACGCCAAGCATACTTCCAAAGTTGTGGCAAAATGGTTTAAGGACAACAAAGTAGGTATTGGAGTGGCCATCACAAAGCCCTGACATCAATCCTATAGAACATTTGTGGGCAGAACTGAAAAAGCGTGTGCGAGCAGCAAGGAGGCTGTGGACCAATGCGCAGCGTGATAAGTGAACATACTTTTTTATTTGAGTCACCACACGAACAAAACAACAAACGATAACATGACGTCCTTGGTTACACTACACAAAACCAACACGGAACAAGATCCCACAAACACTGTGGCAAAACAGGCTGCCTAAGTATGGTTCCCAATCTGAGACAACAATCAACAGCTGATTCACGTTGCCTCTGATTGAGAACCACACCGGCCAACATAGAAAACACATCAGCTAGATAATGAACCTAGAACACAAAATCATGGAAACTACACACCCTGGCTCAACATAACAGAGTCCCAGAGCCAGGGCGTGACAGAGGCCTACAAACCTGACTCAGTTACACCAGCTCTGACAGAAGGAATGGGCCAAAATTCACCCAACTTATTGTGGGAAGCTTGTGGAAGGCTACCCGAAATGTTTGACCCAAGTTAAACAATTTAAAGGCAATGCTACCAAATACTAATTGAGTGTATGTAAACTTATGACCCACTGGGAATGTGATGAAAGAAATAAAAGCTGAAATAAATCATTCTCTCTACTATTATTCTGACATTTCACATTCCTAAAATAAAGTGGTGATCCTAACTGACCTAAGACAGGGAATTTTTTACTAGGATTAAATGTCAGGAATTGTGAAAAACTGAGTTTAAATGTATTTGGCTAAGGCGTATGTAAACTTCCGACTTCAACTGTATGTTAAGGTGGGCCATTTCTAGCACTTTTCTGGGATGGTTGATTGTTTTCATTGCTTTACTGGGAAGCTTAGCAGAAGTAGACATGCTCATGTTATTTATGTTTGTGCAGGGTGAGCTGCACACAGTGGACTTCCTCCTAGGGCACACCGGCTCAGCGCTAACAGTACAACTCTTGTTCATAGGCACATGATTACTGCATCCAATAGCTGTAGGATCAGCAGAGGCATTCAGGGCAGTTAGAGGGACATAAATTAGGTTACTTACATTGTGTCTACCAACACCCCTGGAATAATGTACATTTGCTGAAGCATTATGACGACTCAGCGACACAATGTTAGGGATTAACTGAGCTGGGCTTGGGTCGTTGATAAGTCATTGTCTCAGCGCAGCCTTATAATGCTGGGATAGGATCCAGGAACCCAAATGATTTGGGTGGATACCATCCTCCTTAGAAAACGAGCTTTGTTTCCAGAAGGTATCACAATTGTCAATAGATGTGACACCCACAGAGCTACAATAATCACGTAGCCAGTTGTGGAGGGCTAAAATTCTGCTGAAACGTTCAATGCCATGATTTAGGGAGGGCACAGGGCCAGATATTATGGGGCATTTGTTGGTGTCAAGCAGAGACCCAATCAGTTCTTTAAAATCCATCTTCAGCTGCTCTGAGCTGCCGTTCATAATGTCATTGAATCCCACATGAACTATGCTGGTTTAAAATGTTTGGGAGCACCTTATTGATGTCCTGTACTCGTGCTCCTGGATAGCACAACGTTTTTGCTCCAGGGACTGAGACATTTCTCGCCATTGAACTGCCCAATACAACGGCCGGAGAAGGCAATGGAGAAATCCGCCCATTCTTACCTATCACACAATTCGTTGAACCTTTCACGGGCCCACGGGAAGCAAGATAGCGTATGCCCGCTGCTCCCAGCGATAGGTCCAGACCTCCCACAGCAGACAGAGACCCATCAGATACAGAGCGAGGGAAAGGAGCCGAACTCGACGACGAAGCCGCTGTTGGAGTTATCGTAGTCCCATCGATGAAGGTGAAGGTAGATCAGGCACCAGTGCAGCGAAAGCTATTCTTCATGTCGATCTGCTCCGAACCTCTCGCAGACACTCTAGTCCATTTAGCAGCATGCCGCTGCCTTCAGTTTCGACAACTTGTGACATGGGACCAGCGCTGATTGGAACAATCCTCTTGCTGTTCTCCGTCTACTCCCCTACAAGATGGAGGAGGAGAAGCAGAAAGAGACGATTTATTTGGCAGGCAAGTTCCAGGTAGCACAGCCCATTCGGATAGGGACAGATAACAAGGTGGGGAAACATCCATCAGGCCCGAGTTGCGTCCAGCCACAGGAGTTGAGAACGAGAAAGTTCCAATTTGCGCTTTCCCCATAAGTTCACGCACAATTGAAATTTGCTTGCTATGGATAGCCACCTCATTCCTGTAATGCTCCGCAAGCAAACATTTGCCACATAGAGCCTTTTGAGCCTCCAACCTTTGTAATCTCGGACACCCAGCACATCTGTCGACAAGTGAAATGGTGAAAGAAATTAATAGACGGGTCTCCTTCAGCTCTTTCACTTCTGCTGATCATGCTAGCCTTTCTATTCCTGATCATGCTAGCCTTTCTATTCCTGATCATGCTAGCCTTTCTATTCCTGATCATGCTAGCCTTTCTATTCCTGATCATGCTAGCCTTTCTATTCCTGATCATGCTAGCCTTTCTATTCCTGATCATGCTAGCCTTTCTATTCCTGATCATGCTAGCCTTTCTATTCCTGATCATGCTAGCCTTTCTATTCCTGATCATGCTAGCCTTTCTATTCCTGATCATACTAGCCTTTCTATTGTTGATCATGCTAGCCTTTCTATTGTTGATCATACTAGCCTTTCTATTGTTGATCATGCTAGCCTTTCTATTCCTGATCATGCTAGCCTTTCTATTCCTGATCATGCTAGTCTTTCTATTCCTGATCATGCTAACATTTCTATTCCTGATCATGCTAGCCTTTCTATTGTTGATCATGCTAGCCTTTCTATTCCTGATCATGCTAGCCACATTGATGATTCACTGTACAGAACCTGAATGACTACCACACCCTCACTACTTAAATCACACCATCACTACTTAAACCACACCATCACTACTTCAATCATGAAATAAAGCATGCCACCAAAACGCGACACCTTGGTTTTGGAATTTCCATGATGTGTTATAGAGCAGCCATGTGTGAAAAGAGAGAGAGAGAGAGAGAGAGAGAGAGAGAGAGAGAGAGAGAGAGAGAGAGAGAGAGAGAGAGAGAGAGAGAGAGAGAGAGAGAGAGAGAGAGAGAGAGAGAGAGAGAGAGAGAGAGAGAGAGAGAGAGAGAGAGAGAGAGAGAGAGAGAGAGAGAGAGAGAGAGAGAGAGAGTGTCACGATCGTTTAAGGATTGGTTGAACCAAGGCGCAGCGTGATAAGCGTACATTTTATTAAAGCACTGAACACACGACAAAACAACAAACAAACAAAACGTGTAGTCTTAAGGTTACACCAAACAAACCTATACAGAACAAGATCCCACACAGACTGGTGCTCAACGGCTGCCTAAGTATGGTCCCCAATCAGAGACAACGGGCTACAGCTGCCTCTGATTGGGAACCACCCTGGCCAACATAGATCTACACGATCTAGACACTAAACATAGAAAACTTAACATAACACGGAATCTGCACACCCTGACTCAACAAATAAACGTCCCCTGAGTCAGGGCGTGACAGTACCCCCCCCCAAAGGTGCGGACTCCGACCGCGCCACATAAACATAACAGGGTAGGGGCCCGGGTGGCCATTCCGCCTCGGAGGCAGATCCGGCTCCGGGCGTGACCACCGCTTTCTCTCCACCTCCCTGTTGTGCCCCTGGTCTGGTCTGGCACCGCTGACTGGAGCTGGACCCGACGACGGTGGATCGAACTGTACAGGCTCCGGACTGGAGCCGCTGACTGGAGCTGGACTGGACCCCGGTGGAGCGGATTGCTCTGGCTCCGGAGTAGATCCGCTGACCGGAGCTGGACTGGGCACCGGTGGAGCGGACTTCTCTGGCTCCGGAGTGGAGCGGCTGACCGGACCTGGACTAGACCCCGGTGGAGCGGATTGCTCTGGCTCCGGAGTGGATCCGCTGACCGGAGCTGGACTGGGCACCGGTAGAGCGGACTTCTCTGGCTCCGGAGTGGAGCGGCTGACCGGAGCTGGACTGGACCCCAGTGGAGCGGATTGCTCTGGCTCCGGAGTGGATCCGCTGACTGGAGTTGGATCGGACCCCGATGGAGCGGATTGCTCTGGCTCCGGAGTGGAGCAGCTGACCGGTGCCGGACCAGGCACCGGTGGAACAGGCACGGGCCGTGCCAGACTGGACACACGCACCACTGGCTTGGTGCGGGGAGCAGGAACGGCCGGACCGGGCTGACGACGCGCACCACTGGCTTGGTGCGGGGAGCAGGTACGGGCCGGACCGGGCTGACGACGCGCACCACTGGCTTGGTGCGGGGAGCAGGAACGGGCCGTACCGGACTGGCAACGCGCACCACTGGCTTGGTGCGAGGGACAGGAACAGGCCGGACCGGGCTGGCGATGCCGCACCAAGCCAGTACTGGACACACGCACCACTGGCTTGGTGCGGGGAGCAGGAACGGGCCGGACCGGGCTGACGACGCGCACCACTGGCTTGGTGCGGGGAGCAGGAACAGGCCGGACCGGGCTGGCGACGCGCACCACTGGCTTGGCGCGAGGGACAGGAACAGGCCGGACCGGGCTGGCGACGTGCACCACTGGCTTGGTGCGAGGGACAGGAACAGGCCGGGCCGGACTGGGAACACGCACCACTGGCTTGGTGCGGGGAGCAGGAACGGGCCGGGCCGGACTGGGAACACACACCACTGGCTTGGTGCGGGGAACAGGAACGGGCCGGGCCGGACTGGGAACACGCACCACTGGCTTGGTGCGGGGAGCAGGAACGGGCCGGGCCGGACTGGGAACACGCACCACTGGCTTGGTGCGGGGAGCAGGAACGGGCCGGGCCGTACTAGGAACACGCACCACTGGCCTGGTGCGGGGAGCAGGAACGGGCCGTACCGGACTGTGGAGGCGGACTGGAGGTCTGGAGCGGAGAGCTGACACAACCCGTCCTGGCTGAATGCCTACTTCCACACAATATGTGTGAGGCATTAGCACAGGACGTACGGGGCTTTGCACTCGTACTGGCGATACAGCACGTAGCACCAGCGCAGGATATACGGGACCGAGGAGACGTACTGGAGACCACGAGCGTTGAGCCGGCACACCCCGTCCTGGCTGAATGCCCATCTTCGCACGACACGTGCGTGGTGCTAGCACAGGAGCCTGCCCAGTCACACGCTTCTTAGCATGAGTATGGGGAGTTGGCTCTGCTCTAACACTAGGCTCCGCCAACCACACATTTAGCCCCCCAAAAAAAATGTATTGGGGCTGTCTCTCGGGCTTCCTCCTCGGTCGGCACCTTCTGTGTTGCCGCTGCTCCTCTCTATAGCGCAGTCTCCTCCCAAGGACGGCGATCCATTCCGGCCTGAATCTCCTCCCAAGTCCAGGATCCCTTCCCGTCCAGGATCTCCTCCCAGGTCCAGGCTGTCTGCTCCTGGACACGCTGCTTGGTTCTTAGTTGGTGGGATCTTCTGTCACGATCGTTTAAGGATTGGTTGAACCAAGGCGCAGCGTGATAAGCGTACATTTTATTAAAGTACTGAACACACGACAAAACAACAAACAAACGAAACGTGAAGTCTTAAGGTTACACCAAACAAACCTATACAGAACAAGATCCCACACAGACTGGTGCCCAACGGCTGCCTAAGTATGGTCCCCAATCAGAGACAACGAGCTACAGCTGCCTCTGATTGGGAACCACCCTGGCCAACATAGATCTACACGATCTAGACACTAAACATAGAAAACTTAACATAACACGGAATCTGCACACCCTGACTCAACAAATAAACGTCCCCTGAGTCAGGGCGTGACAGAGAGAGAGAGAGAGAGAGAGAGAGAGAGAGAGAGAGAGAGAGAGAGAGAGAGAGAGAGAGAGAGAGAGAGAGAGAGAGAGAGAGAGAGAGAGAGAGAGAGAGAAAATTCAATTTGGACACAGTTCCATTAGAACACACCTGGCTGCCCAGAGAGGACAGGCTGTGCTCACTCTGAAACCCGGGGAGAGGTAGAGACAGAGCTGCATTTCCTATTACACAAATACTCAGACCTAAGAGAATCTTTCTTTCCCAAAATTATCAATCAGTACAAAGAATTTGAAACTTTGAAACTATAAAAGATCAATCAAATATTTATTGGGTGAAAAGCCAAAATGTGCAATTTTGGCAGCCAAATATGTGTCCTCCTGCCACAACCTGAGGGACAGCCAGTGAAAAGTGCAATGTAATGTCAATAATATTTCCTGTTTAGTTTAGTCTTTCATACCATGTCATGTGTCTTCTCAGTCAGGTTGCTTTAATGTATTGTTATTCTCATTAAAATTGTTGTTGTAGTTGCTGTTAATGGTAATCCCATTTCCACTACTACTATTATTATTGCTGTTGGTCCCACCATTTTGTAAATATGTATACTTTGACAATGTAAGTAATTAGACTTTAAATCAAATCAAAATGTATTTGTTACATGCGGCGAATACAACAGGTGTAGACATTACCGTGAAATGCTTGCAGGTGTAGACATTACTGTGAAATGCTTGCTTACAAGCCCTTAACCAACAATGCAGTTTTAAGAAAGAATACCTAAAATAGAAAAAAATTAAAAATAAAACTAATTAAAGAGCAGCAGTAAAATAAAATAAATAAATAAAAATAAAATAACAGTAGGGATGTTATATACAGGGGGTACCGGTACAGAGTCAATGTGCGGGGGCACTGGTTAGTTGAGGTAATTGAGGTAATATGTACATGTAGGTAGAGTTACTAAAGTGACTATGCACAGATAATAAACAGAGAGTAGCAGCAGCGTAAAAGACAGGGGGGGGCAATGCAAATAGTCTGGGTAGCCATTTGAAGTCTTATGGCTTGGGGATAGAAGCTGTTTAGAAGCCTCTTGGACCTAGACTTGGCTCTCCGGTACCGCTTGCCGTGCGGTAGCAGAGAGAACAGTCTATGACTAGGGTGGCTGGAGTCTTTGACAATTTTGAGGGCCTTCCTCTGACACCGCCTGGTATAGAGGTCCTGGATGGCAGGAAGCTTGGCCCCAGTGATGTAATGGGCCGTACACACTACCCTCTGTAGCGCCTTGCGGTCGGATGCAGAGCAGTTGCCATACCAGGCAGTGATGCAACCAGTCAGGATGCTCTCGATGGTGCAGCTGTAGAACCTTGTGAGGATCTGAGGACCCATGCCAAATATTTTCGGTCTCCTTAGGGGGAATTTGTCGTGCCCTCTTCACGACTGTCTTGGTGTGTTTGGACCATGATAGTTGGTTGGTGATGTGGACACCAAGGAACTTGAAGCTCTCAACCTGCTCCACTACAGCCCCGTCGATGAGAATGGTGGTGTGCTCGGTCCTCCCCGTCGATGAGAATGGTGGTGTGCTCGGTCCTCCTTTTCCTGTAGTCCACAATCATCTCCTTTGTCTTGATCACGTTGAAGGAGAGGTTGTTGTCCTGGCACCACACGGCCAGATCTCTGACCTCCTCTCTATAGGCTGTCTCGTAGTTGTCGGTGATCAGGCCTACCACTGTTGTGTCATCGGCAAACTTAATGATGGTGTTGGAGTCGTGCCTGTCCTTGCAGTCATGAGTGAACAGGGAGTACAGGAGGGGACTGAGCACGCACCCCTGAGGGGCCCCCGTGTTGAGGATCGGCGTGGTGGATGTTCTGTTACCCTTACTCCCTGGGGGCGGCCCGTCAGGAAGTCCAGGATCCAGTTGCAGAGGGAGGTGTTTAGTCCCAGGGTCCTTAGCATAATGATGAGCTTTGAGGGCACTATGGTGTTGAATGCTGAGCTGTAGTCAATTAATATCATTCTCACGTAGGTGTTCCTTTTGTCCAGGTGTGAAAGGGCACTGTGGAGCGCAATAGAGATTGCATCATCTGTGGATCAGTTGGGACGGTATGCAAATTTGAGTGGGTCTAGGGTTTCTGGGATAATGGTTTTAATGCCATGTCAATAAAGTCTATTGAATTGAATTGATTTGAGAGAGATGAGAGAGAGAGAGAGAGAGAGAGAGAGAGAGAGAGAGAGAGAGAGAGAGGAAGAGAAGAGAGAGAGAGAGATGAGAGAGAATGGGGAGAAAAGAGAGAGAGAGAGAGAGAGAGAGAGAGAGAGAGAGAGAGAGAGAGAGAGAGAGAGAGAGAGAGAATGGGGAGAAAAAAGAGAGAGAGAGAGAGAGAGAGAGAGAGAGAGAGAGAGAGAGAGAGAGAGAGAGAGAGAGAGAGAGAGAGAGAGAGAGAGAGAGAGAGAGAGAGAGAGAGAGAGAGATGGAGAGAGAGATGGAAAGAGGGAGACTTCGACTCTGTCAATAATTAATTGAATGGTAGGAGAATATAAACTGTGTTAGAGACAGGGATAGAGGTAGTGGGGGCCCCTGGGAGCGGCTGGGAGAGCAGTCCTGATGGCTACAGGCACTTAACCGGCCTCACAGTCCTTCCCAGGCCCTAGTGTACTATAGACTCTTCAATAAGAGGGGCTTCCTCTCTTCTCTATGTCTGAAGGTAGAAAGCTACCTCAGGTGGGTGGGCCATGTGGGATAGAACGTGATTGGTCTCCAGCAAAACACTTCTGCTTCATGATGTAATAATATGGCTGTCCTACAGTTAAAGGCTAATTAACTGTCAATTACAATGATATTGCCTTTCATTTGATTTGATTTGTATTACAGTGGGGGAAAAAAGTATTTAGTCAGCCACCAATTGTGCAAGTTCTCCCACTTAAAAAGATGAGAGAGGCCTGTAATTTTCATCATAGGTACACGTCAACTATGACAGACAAAAATGAATTTATTTGCAAATTATGGTGGAAAATAAGTATTTGGTCAAATCTTTTCCCCACTGTGTATGATTGTCTTTTAATTAAGCACCTCATTAAAACCTCGATATTTGAATTGAAAGTGCCAATCTAATATCCCATATAAAGCTTCAGTGTGATGAAACTGAAGTGCAAGGCTTCAGGGATAGGGTTAGTGTGACTGTACCTTAGTTAGTTGGGATCAGGGTTACCTTGGTTGGAGTTGTTGGAGATTTAAGGGTCAGGGGTCAGGGGTCAAGTTTACCTTGGTTGGAGCTGTTGGAGGGGAAGCGGTCAGACTTCTTGAGGGTTCTGAAGTGAACCCTCTTGCTGGCCCGACTCTCTCCATACAGACCAATGGACTGGACCTGGATAATGTAGTCTGTCTCCTCGTCCAGATCCCACAGAACACAGGCCCTGCTGGTGGTGTTCACCTCCCTGATGAAGCGCTGGGTGTGGCCCTCCAGCCTCTGAGATATAGGACAAAGATATATGGGGTTAAAGGTTTCAGTTGAGTTGGCAAGACAATTAGTTATTTATCTGAATGAAAATTCAGAAAATTCAATGGGGTGACCTTGAGAATGCAAAGTAGGCTCGCAGAATTTCTAATCTGGGAAATGTGTCTCGTCATTGTATGCGTGCCCTATCTACAGTTGAAGTCGGAAGTTTACATACACCTTAGCCAAATACATTTAAACTCAGTTTTTCACAATTCCTGACATTTAATCCTATTAAAAATTTCATTTCTTAGGTCAGTTAGGATCACCACTTTATTTTAAGAATGTGAAATGTCAGAATAATAGTAGAGAGAATGATTCATTTCAGCTTTTATTTCTTTCATCACATTCCCAGTGGGTCATACGTTTACATACACTCAATTAGTATTTGGTAGCATTGCCTTTAAATTGTTTAACTTGGGTCAAACGTTTCGGGTAGCCTTCCACAAGCTTCCCACAATAAGTTGGGTGAATTTTGGCCCATTCCTCTTGACAGAGCTGGTGTAACTGAGTCAGGTTTGTAGGCCTCCTTGCTCGCACACGCTTTTTCAGTTCTGCCCAAACATTTTCTATAGGATTGAGGTCAGGGCTTTGTGATGGCCACTCCAATACCTTGACTTTGTTGTCCTTAAGCCATTTTGCCACAACTTTGGAAGTATGCTTGGGGTCATTGTCCATTTGGAAGACCCATTTGCGACCAAGCTTTAACTTCCTGACTGATGTCTTGAGATGTTGCTTCAATGTATCCACAATTTTCCTTCCTCATGATGCCATCTATTTTGTGAAGTGCACCAGTCCCTCCTGCAGCAAAGCACCCCCAGAGCATGATGCTGCCACCCCCGTGCTTCACGGTTGGGATGGTGATCTTCGGCTTGCAAGTCCCCCCTTTTTCCTCCAAACATAACGATGGTCATCATGGCCAAACAGTTCTATTTTTGTTTCATCAGACCAGAGGACATTTCTCCAAAAAGTATAGTCTTTGTCCCCATGTGCAGTTGCAAACTGTAGTCTGGCTTTTTTATGGCGGTTTTGGAGCAGTGGCTTCCTCCTTGCTGAGCGGCCTTTCAGGTTATGTCGATATAGGACTCGTTTTACTGTGGATATAGATACTTTTGTACTTGTTTCCTCCAGCATCTTCACAAGGTCCTTTGCTGTTGTTCTGGGATTGATTTGCACTTTTTTCACCAAAGTACGTTCATCTCTAGGAGACAGAACGCGTCTCCTTCCTGAGCGGTATGGCGGCTGCGTGGTCACATGGTGTTTATACTTGCATACTATTGTTTGTAAAGATGAACATGGTACCTTCAGGCATTTGGAAATTGCTCCCAAGAATGAACCAGAATTGTGGAGGTCAACAATTTTTTTCTGAGGTCTTGGCTGATTTCTTTTGAATTGTGATACAGTGAATTATAAGTGAAATAATCTGTCTGTAAACAATTGTTGATAAAATTACGTTAATGTCCTAACCGACTTGCTAAAACTATAGTTTGTTAACAAGAAATGTGCGAAGTGGTTGAAATAGTAGTTTTAATGACTCCAACCTAAGTGTATGTAAACTTCCGACTTCAACTGTAACTCCCCACAGCCCTCCTTGTTCTGTCTGTTTAACTCCTCACAGTACTTCCTGTCTAACTCCCCACAGTCCTCCCTGTTCTCCCTATCTAACTCCCCACAGTCCTCCCTGTTCTCCCAGTCTAACTCCCCACAGTCCTCCCTGTTCTCCCTGTCTAACTCCCTACAGTCCTCCCTGTTCTCCCTATATAACCTCCCACAGTCCTCCCTATCTAAATCCCCTCAGACCTCTCTATCTAACACCCCACAGTCCTACCTGTCTAACCCAACAGTCCTCCATATCTAACTACCCACAGTCCTCCGTGTTCTCTCTGTCCAACTCCCCACAGTCCTCCCTGTCTAACTTCTCAGTCCTCCTTGTTCTCTCTGTCTATCTCCTCACAGTCCTCACTGTCTATCTCCCCACATTCCTCCCTGTTCTCCCAATTTAACTCCCCACAGCCCTCCCTGTTCTCCCAGTCTAACTCCCCACAGCCCTCCCTGTTCTCCCAATTTAACTCCCCTAAGCCCTCCCTGTTCTCCCAGTCTAACTCCCCTAAGCCCTCCCTGTTCTCCCTTTCTAACTCCCCACAGTCCTCTCTATATAAGTCCCCACAGTCCTCCCTGTTCTACATTTACATTTACATTTTAGTCATTTAGCAGACGCTCTTATCCAGAGCGACTTACAGTTAGTGCATACATTATTATTTTTCATACCCCCTGTGGGAATCGAACCCACAACCCTGGCGTTGCAAACGCCATGCTCTACCAACTGAGCTACATCCCTGCCGGCCATTCCCTCCCCTACCCTGGACGACGCTGGGCCAATTGCGCGCCGCCCAGTCTAACTCCCCACGATCCTCACTATGTTACTCCCTGCAGTCCTCCCTGTTCTCCCTGTCTAACTCCCACAGTCCTCCCTGTTCTCTCTATCTTACTCTCCACAGTCCTCCCTGTCTATCTCCCCACAGTCCTCTCTATCTAACTCCCCACAGTCCTCTATACCTATCTCCCCAAAATCCTCCCTGTCTAACTCCACAATATCCTCCCTCTCTAACGCTGCACAGTCCTCCCGGTTCTCCCTATTTAACTCCCTACAGTCCTCCTTTTCTTACTCCCCACAGTATTCCATTTCTAACTCCTCAAAGTTCTCTCTATCTAACTCCCCACAGTCCTCCCTGTTCTCCCTATCTAACTCCCCACAGTCCTCCCTATCTAACCCCTCACAGTCCTCCCAGTTCTCCCAATCTAACTGCCCACCGTCCTCCCCATCTAACTCCCCACAGTCCTCCCTATCTAACTCCCCACAGTCCTCCCTGTTCTCCCTATCTAACTGCCCACAGTCCTCCCCATCTAACTCCCACAGTCCTCCCTATCTAACTCCCCTTAGTCCTCCCTATCTAACTCCCCACAATCCTCTATGTTCTCTCTGTCAAACTCCCCGCAGTCCTCCATGTTCTCCCTATCTTACTCCCCACAGTCTTCAATTTCTAAACTCCCCAAGGTTCTCTCTATCTATCTCCCCACAGTCCTCCCTGTTGTCCCTATCTAACTCCCCACAGTCCTCCTTATCTAACCCCTCACAGTTCACCCAGTCCTCTCTATGTAACTCCCCACAGTCCTCTCTTTCTAACTCCCCACAGTACTCCCTATCTAACTTGCCACAGATCTCTCTATCTAACTCCCCCGGTCCTCCCTGTTCTCCCTGTCTAAGTCTCCAGAGTCCTCCCTATCTATCTCCCCACAGTCCTCCCTGTTCTACCTATCTATCTCCCCACAGTCCTCCCTGTTCTCCATGTCTAACTCCCCACAGTCCTCCTTGTTCTCCATATCTAACTGCCCACATTCCTCCCTATCTAACTCCCCACAGTCCTCCCTGTTCTCCATATCTAACTGCCCACAGTCCTCCCTATCTATCTCCCCACAGTCCTCCCTATCTAACCCCTCACAGTCCTCCATGTTCTACCTATCTAACTCCCCACAGTCCTCACTATCTATCTCCCCACAGTCATCTTTATCTAACTCCCCACAGTCCTCTATGTTCTCTCAGTTGAACTCCCCACAGTCCTCCCTGTTCTCCATATCTAACTGCCCACAGTCCTCCCTATCTAACTCCCCACAGTCCTCCCTATCTAACTCCCCACAGCCCTCCCTTTCTAACTCTTTAACAGTCCTCCCTGCTCTCCCTGTCTAACTCCCCACAGTCCTCCCTGCTCTCCCTGTCTAACTCCCCACAGTCCCCTCTGCTCTCCCTGTCTAACTCCCGACAGTCCTCCCTGCTCTCCCTATCTAACTCCCCACAGTCCGCCCAGTCTAACTCCCCACAGTCCTCCCTGCTCTCCCTGTCTAACTCCCCACAGTCCCCTCTGCTCTCCCTGTCTAACTCCCCACAGTCCTCCCTGCTCTCCCTGTCTAACTCCCGACAGTCCTCCCTGCTCTCCCTGTCTAACTCCCCACAGTCCTTCCTGCTCTCCCTGTCTAACTCCCGACAGTCCTCCCTGCTCTCCCTGTCTAACTCCCCACAGTCCTCCCTGCTCTCCCTATCTAACTCCCCACAGTCCTCCCTGCTCTCCCTGTCTAACTCCCCACAGTCCTCCCTGCTCTCCCTGTCTAACTCCCCACAGTCCTCCCTGCTCTCCCTGTCTAACTCCCCACAGTCCTCCCTGCTCTCCCTGTCTAACTCCCCACAGTCCTCCCTGCTCTCCCTGTCTAACTTCCCACAGTCCTCCTTGCTCTCCCTATCTAACTCCCGACAGTCCTCCCTGCTCTCCCTGTCTAACTCCCCACAGTCCCCTCTGCTCTCCCTATCTAACTCCCCACAGTCCTCCCTGCTCTCCCTGTCTAACTCCCCACAGTCCGCCCAGTCTAACTCCCCACAGTCCTCCCTGCTCACCCTGTCTAACTCCCCACAGTCCCCTCTGCTCTCCCTGTCTAACTCCCCACAGTCCTCCCTGCTCTCCCTGTCTAACTCCCCACAGTCCTCCCTGCTCTCCCTGTCTAACTCCCGACAGTCCTCCCTGCTCTCCCTGTCTAACTCCCCACAGTCCTCCTTGCTCTCCCTATCTAACTCCCGACAGTCCTCCCTGCTCTCCCTGTCTAACTCCCCACAGTCCTCCCTGCTCTCCCTGTCTAACTCCCGACAGTCCTCCCTGCTCTCCCTGTCTAACTCCCCACAGTCCTCCCTGCTCTCCCTGTCTAACTCCCGACAGTCCTCCCTGCTCTCCCTGTCTAACTCCCCACAGTCCTCCCTGCTCTCCCTATCTAACTCCCGACAGTCCCCTCTGCTCTCCCTATCTAACTCCCCACAGTCCTCCCTGCTCTCCCTGTCTAACTCCCCACAGTCCGCCCAGTCTAACTCCCCACAGTCCTCCCTGCTCTCCCTGTCTAACTCCCCCACAGTCCCCTCTGCTCTCCCTGTCTAACTCCCCCACAGTCCTCCCTGCTCTCCCTGTCTAACTCCCGACAGTCCTCCCTGCTCTCCCTATCTAACTCCCCGACAGTCCTCCCTGCTCTCCCTATCTAACTCCCCACAGTCCTCCCTGCTCTCCCTGTCTAACTCCCCACAGTCCTCCCTGCTCTCCCTATCTAACTCCCCACAGTCCTCCCTGCTCTCCCTGTCTAACTCCCCACAGTCCCCTCTGCTCTCCCTGTCTAACTCCCCACAGTCCCCTCTGCTCTCCCTATCTAACTCCCCACAGTCCTCCCTGCTCTCCCTGTCTAACTCCCGACAGTCCTCCCTGCTCTCCCTGTCTAACTCCCCACAGTCCTCCCTGCTCTCCCTGTCTAACTCCCCACAATCCTCCCTGCTCTCCCAGTCTAACTCCCCACAGTCCTCCCTGCTCTCCCTGTCTAACTCCCGACAGTCCTCCCTGCTCTCCCAGTCTAACTCCCGACAGTCCTCCCTGCTCTCCCTGTCTAACTCCCCACAGTCCTCCCTGCTCTCCCTGTCTAACTCCCGACAGTCCTCCCTGCTCTCCCTGTCTAACTCCCCACAGTCCCCTCTGCTCTCCCTGTCTAACTCCCCACAGTCCTCCCTGCTCTCCCTGTCTAACTCCTGAGGGCCACATACACCACTCATTACCAGAACTGTTACTGGTATGCGTTCTATGATGAAAAGCCATCGACAGAACCATTTAGATGTTGCATAGACCGTCACTAGTGCTGAAGGAATAGAAGAGCTCACACGCTACAAAATTAATTGGGAGTCTATAAAGCCTAAACAGGCATGAGGCTGTATATATCCCTTTCTTCAACATCAGCATGCTTGGATAGTTTCACTATTTTAACAGAGATGGGAAGTGGCTCTTACGACAATGGCAATTAAGACGAGAGAGAGGACAGCCTTGTCTGGTTCCACGCTTTAACAAAAAGTATTGCAATTTAATGCCTTTGGATTAACTGAGGCTGATAGCGTATGAGTTTTACCCATGAAGAGATACATTTGTAACCAAAACCACGTGTATCCAATGTTCCAAACTCAGAGCTCACACTCTACATAATGAATTGGAAGTCTGTTAAACCTAAACAGGCACGAGGCCTACAGTATGCACAGTGTTTAAAGATCAGTATGCATAGGTAGTTCCACTATTCTAAGCATTCTCAAAGCTATCCCACCTCTGGTAGCTGTGGATATTCACCCTGGGACCGTATATCTCTTCTGACAAATCAAGCATGTTGAGCTTTATTTACATTCTTAGCTTGGGGGGCCAGAGTCAAACTTTCCTTCACAGTCATTTATATTAGCATGTGAAACAAGCCTTCGGTATTTTTTGAGAAAACCAAATAGTGGACATTTTAAGGCCTACAGCGCATTCGGAATGTACTCAGACCCCTTGACTTTTTCCACATTTGGTTAAGTTACAGCTTTATTCTAAAATCGATTCAATAAAAAAAAATCCTCATCAATCTACACGTAAGTGCTGTTATTGTGAAGTGGAGACGTCTAGGAGCAACAATGGCTCAGCCGCGAAGTGGTAGGCCACACAATCTCACAGAACGGGACCGCCGAGTGCTGAAGCGTGTAGAAATCGTCTGTCCTCGGTTGCAACACTCACTGCCGAACATTGTCCTCATCAATCTACACGCAATACCCCATAATGACAAAGTGAAAACAGGTTTTTAGAAATGTTTGCTAATTAAAAAAACATAAAAAACTGAAATACCTTATTTACATAAGTATTCAGACCCTTTGCTATGAGACTCGAAATTTAGCTCAGGTGCATCCTGTTTCCATTGATCATCCATGAGATGTTTCTACAACTTGATCGGAGTCCACCTGTGGTAAATTAAATTGTCTGGACATGATTTGGAAAGGCACACACCTGTCTACATAAGGTCCCCCCCAAAAAAAACCCGCTAACATTTCTAAACACCTGTTTTTGCTTTGTCATTATGGGCTATTGTGTGTAGATTGATGAGGGGGGGAAAACAATGTAATCTATTTTAGAATAAGGCTGTAACGTAACAAAATGTGGAAAAAGTCAAGGGGTCTGAATACTTTCCGAATGCACAGTACATACGTCAGTATTCACCCTAACACATCAGACATTTTGCACATCAGTATTCACTCAGCAAACGGAACCTCTACAACAATGACAATTTACTAAATAAACACCTTTACAGTGGAATTCACTTAGAAAACTCACCCTACACCAAGATCTCATACACCCACTACGTTTGTCTATTTTATCAACAAGACCATACTTGTGGTTAATGATCAGGCTAGATGATAACAACGTAGTAGCCACCTGCTGTGAGATGGAGAAGCCGATGATGATGTCACCCTCAGGTACCTCCCAGTAGACGGTGGCGGAGTCGGCCCTCAGGTGCGTCACAGACACGTTGACGGGAGCAGGGGGGCGGTCTGAGAAGAGAGGAACAATAACATATTAGGGGGAAAGTACATTACATCTCTAAAAGTAAATGAGATGTTTCATTTCGTTTTAGCTAGTTTCAAGGTGGTATGACCGACAGGGAGGCGGTCGGAGGAACAAGACCATATAAGGGGTGCGTATACAGTATAACGAAACTATTAAAGTAAAGATAATGTTTTGTTTGTATCTAAGGTGCCAGGCGGTGTGACTGACCGTTTGTATAGGTACCAGGGGGTGTGACTGACCGTTTGTATAGGTACCAGGGGGTGTGACTGACCGTTTGTATAGGTACCAGGGGGTGTGACTGACCGTTTGTATAGGTACCAGGGGGTGTGACTGACCGTTTGTATAGGTACCAGGGGGTGTGACTGATCATTTGTATAGGTACCAGGGGGTGTGACTGACCGTTTGTATAGGTACCTGGGGGTGTGACTGACCGTTTGTATAGGTACCAGGGGGTGTGACTGACCGTTTGTATAGGTACCAGGGGGTGTGACTGACCGTTTGTATAGGTACCTGGGGGTGTGACTGACCGTTTGTATAGGTACCTGGGGGTGTGACTGACAGTTTGTATAGGTACCAGGGGGTGTGACTGACCGTTTGTATAGGTGCCAGGCGGTGTGACTGACCGTTTGTATAGGTACCTGGGGGTGTGACTGACCGTTTGTATAGGTACCAGGGGGTGTGACTGACCATTTGTATATGTACCAGGCGGTGTGACTGACCGTTTGTATAGGTACCAGGGGGTGTGACTGACCGTTTGTATAGGTACCTGGGGGTGTGACTGACCGTTTGTATAGGTACCAGGCGGTGTGACTGACCGTTTGTATAGGTGCCAGGCGGTGCGAACCCCAGGTCTCCTGACTATGTTAGCCGCTCAGCTCCCTAGTCTACAGGTCTAAGTAAAGGTCACATGACCATGGTTCATCAAACCACAGTGACACACCCATTCATACTTTGATGTTTTGTACATGGAACAGCTTCTCTCCCCTTTACTCTCTCGCTGAATATGTTTCTTTGTAAATCAACAACAAAGCACATGTCCCACACAGCACAATCCCCTCCCTCCTTCCTTCCTGCCCTCTCTCTCCTCCCCCCCTCCCTCCCTCCCTCCCTCTCTCTCTCTCTCTCTCTCTCTCTCTCCCTTTCTTATCTCCAGGGACAATCGATACTGGCCTCCCTGTTCTGTTCTGTTCTGCCACCAAGGTGAGCATAGTATCAGAATGAAAATCAATTCCAACCAATGACAGACACAGTAAGAGGTCAGCAGTCCAGGGGTCCAGCTATCCACCTATCACTGAGTTACAGAGGACCACACTGAGTTACAGAGGACCACACTGAGTTACAGAGGACCACACTGAGTTACAGAGGACCACACTGAGTTACAGAGGACCACACTGAGTTACAGAGGACCACAATGAGTTACAGAGGACCATACTGAGTTACAGAGGACCACACTGAGTTAAAGAGGACCACAATGAGTTACAGAGGACCACACTGAGTTACAGAGGACCACAATGAGTTACAGAGGACCACATTATGTGCTGTAACAAATTGCCTACTCTGTTCAAATAGAATACATAACAGCATGTCAGCAGCCCTTTTCACTTAATCAACTCAGTACTCATGTATGGTTGGCCGGCATCAGACATCAGAGTATGCTGCTACTGTATTATGTTCTAACATAGAGCAGTCTGCCAGTGGGCCCAGATGTTTAGAGTTGTGCCCTACCATTAATGGTCCACTGCTGTACGCTAGTCTTGTCATTACATTACTGTACATTAACTAACATTTACATTTTTAGTCATTTTAGCAGACGCTCTTATCCAGAGCGACATACAGGAGCAATTAGGGTTAAGTGCCTTGCTCAAGGGCGACATCGACAGATTTTTTTCACCTAGTCGGCTCAGGGATTAGAACCAGCGACTTTTCGGTTACTGGCACAACGCTCTTAACCACTAAGCTACCTGTGTATGAGTTACTAAGCAGGAACAAGATCACAGACTTCTACTTGTTTTGTAGGGACCGGTGTCGGGGTGAATTCCATTTCAATTCAGTCAATCGGAATATTAATTTGCTGAATGGAATTTGACCCCAACTGTCATTACTCAAAACTTTTGTGGAAACCCATTCCACTACCAAATCAGAGTACAGCTACTTGAAGTGAGTTTGTAGTCGTTACTCAAAACGATAGTCCCTGTGACCCTGTAGGGGTCCAGATTTGAATTGTATCAGCTTGAACATTTTGAGTAAGTCAAGAAAGGTTTTAAATAAATTGAACTTTAAGCTCATTGTTAATTAAATGCTAAATGTATTAGTGGCTTTAACTCTAAACAGACTCAGAACAGAAATTGTTAATATTGTCGATTAAACAATTTGTAAAATAAAAACGTTTGTTACATAAGCTGTTGCTACTTAAAAATATACAGTGAGGGGAAAAAAGTATTTGATCCCCTGCTGATTTTGTACGTTTGCCCACTGACAAAGAAATGATCTGTCTATAATTTTAATGGTAGGTTTATTTGAACAGTGAGAGACAGAATAACAACAAAAAAATCCAGAAAAATGCATGTAAAAATGTTTATAAATTGATTTGCATTTTAATGAGGGAAATAAGGTCAACTGTAAGTGCTGTTATTGTGAAGTGGAAACATCTAGGAGCTACAACGGCTCAGCCGCGAAGCGGTAGGCCACACAAGCTCACAGAACGGGACCGCCGAGAGCTGAAGCGCGTAGCGCGTAAAAATAGTCTGTCCTCGGTTGACTTACTACCGAGTTCCAAACTGCCTCTGGAAGCAACGTCAGCACAAGAACTGTTCGTTGGGAGCTTCATCAAATGGTTTTCCATGTTCGAGCAGCCGCACACAAGCCTAAAATCACCATGCGCAATGCCCATTGTCGGGGGTCTGGGGCTGTTTTTCATGGTTCGGGCTAGGCCCCTTAGTTCCAGTCAGTGGAGGCTGGTGGGAGGATCTATAGGAGGACAGGGCTCATTGTAATGGCTGGAATGGAATAAATGGAACGGAGTCAAACATGTGGTTTCCATATCTTTGATGTGTTTGATACCGTTCCATTAATTACATTCTAGCCATTACAATGAGCCTGTCCTCCTATAGCTCCTCCCACCAGTCTCCACTGGTTCCAGTGAAGGGAAATCTTAAGGTTACAATGACATTCCAGATGATTCTGTGCTTCCAACTTTGTGGCAACAGTTTGGGGAAGGCCCTTTCCTCTTTCAGCATGACAATCAATCAATTTCAATCCAATTTTATTTATAAAGCCCTTTTTAAATCAGCAGATGTCACAAAGTGCTATATTATCTGCCATGACTATAAGGTCTGATAGGAATTCAGGGAACTCAGTGAGGAACTCTGTATACGGCCCAGGAGGCCTGTAAACAGTAGCTATAAAAAGTGATTGGTGATTTTAATATTCACATGGAAAAGTCCACAGACCCACTCCAAAAGGCTTTCGGAGTCATCATCGACTCAGTGGGTTTTGTCCAACATGTCTCCGGACCTACTCATTGCCACAGTCATACCCTGGATCTAGTTTTGTCCCGTGGAATAAATATTGTGGATCTAAATGTTTTTCCTCATAACCTTGGACTATCCGACCACCATCTTATTACGTTTGCAATCGCAACAAAAAATCTGCTCAGACCTCAACCAAGGACCATCAAAAGCCATGCTATAAATTCTCGGACAACCCAAAGATTCCTAGAGGCCCTTCCAGACTCCCTCCACCTACTCAAGGACGTCGGAGTATAAACATCAGTTAACGACCTAACTGAGGATCTACATTTAACCTTGCATAATACCCTAGATGCAGTCGCACCCCTAAAAACAAACAACATTGGTATAAATAGCTCCCTGGTATACAGAAAATACCTGAGCCCTGAAGAAAGCCTCCAGAAAATTGGAACAGAAATGGCGCTCCACCAAAATGGAAGTCTTCCTACTAGCTTGGAAAGAAAGTATTGTGCAATATCGAAGAGCCCTCACTGCTGCTCGATCATCCTATTTCTCCAACCTAATTGAGGAGAATAAGAACAATCCAACATTTCTATTTGATACTGTCGCAAAGCTAACTAAAAAGCGGCATTCAACAAGAGAGGATGCCTTTCACTTCAGCAGTGATGAATTCATGATCTTCTTCTTCTTCTTCTTCGACGAAAACACAGTCATTTTTGGGGGGGTAAATTGGGGGTCTCTCAAACGTTGTCGTAAAGTTCAGGGTGATGGACGGTCTCTCAAACGTTGTCGTAAAGTTCAGCGTGATGGATGGTCTCTCAAACGTTGTCGTAAAGTTCAGCGTGATGGACGGTCTCTCAAACGTTGTCATAAAGGAACTATCAGGAGTACATTATATATATATATTTTTTTTTTTTTAAATAATATTTTTTTTTTTGGGGGTTGATCAGCTTAATATTGCAGATAGATTGCGGCTTCCATCAATGTAATTGTCTGCATCACTTCCAATCCCCCATGTTTTTTATATATATATATTCCCCTTTATTACTTTCCAACCCCGCCATCCTTTCCCTACTTGGGGTAAATTAGTACATTGTTTACGCTGCTTCAAACAGGCAGATACAAAGTACTGTGGATACGGAGTTTGGGCTGGGTTTATCAAGGTACTGTAGAACAATTATAGTATGCACTAAATGATAGTATGCACTAAATTATAGTATGCACTAAATTATAGTATGCACTAAATCAATTTGGCTAGTGGAGTATTTCTAGCTACCTCTCCATCATGTAGTGGAGTATATCTAGCTACCTCTCCATCATATAGTGGAGTATATCTAGCTACCTCTCCATCATATAGTGGAGTATATCTAGCTACCTCTCCATCATGTAGTGGAGTATATCTAGCTACCTCTCCATCATGTAGTGGAGTATATCTAGCTACCTCTCCATCATGTAGTGGAGTATATCTAGCTACCTCTCCATCATGTAGTGGAGTATATCTAGCTACCTCTCCATCATATAGTGGAGTATATCTAGCTACCTCTCCATCATGTGGTGGAGTATATCTAGCTACCTCTCCATCATATAGTGGAGTATATCTAGCTACCTCTCCATCATGTAGTGGAGTATATCTAGCTACCTCTCCATCATATAGTGGAGTATATCTAGCTACCTCTCCATCATGTAGTGGAGTATATCTAGCTACCTCTCCATCATGTAGTGGAGTATATCTAGCTACCTCTCCATCATGTAGTGGAGTATATCTAGCTACCTCTCCATCATATAGTGGAGTATATCTAGCTACCTCTCCATCATGTGGTGGAGTATATCTAGCTACCTCTCCATCATGTAGTGGAGTATTTCTAGCTACCTCTCCATCATGTAGTGGAGTATATCTAGCTACCTCTCCATCATGTAGTGGAGTATATCTAGCTACCTCTCCATCATGTAGTGGAGTATATCTAGCTACCTCTCCATCATGTAGTGGAGTATATCTAGCTACCTCTCCATCATATAGTGGAGTATATCTAGCTACCTCTCCATCATGTAGTGGAGTATATCTAGCTACCTCTCCATCATATAGTGGAGTATATCTAGCTACCTCTCCATCATGTAGTGGAGTATATCTAGCTACCTCTCCATCATGTAGTGGAGTATATCTAGCTACCTCTCCATCATGTAGTGGAGTATATCTAGCTACCTCTCCATCATATAGTGGAGTATATCTAGCTACCTCTCCATCATGTGGTGGAGTATATCTAGCTACCTCTCCATCATGTAGTGGAGTATTTCTAGCTACCTCTCCATCATGTAGTGGAGTATATCTAGCTACCTCTCCATCATGTAGTGGAGTATATCTAGCTACCTCTCCATCATGTAGTGGAGTATATCTAGCTACCTCTCCATCATGTAGTGGAGTATATCTAGCTACCTCTCCATCATGTAGTGGAGTATATCTAGCTACCTCTCCATCATATAGTGGAGTATATCTAGCTACCTCTCCATCATGTAGTGGAGTATATCTAGCTACCTCTCCATCATATAGTGGAGTATTTCTAGCTACCTCTCCATCATATAGTGGAGTATATCTAGCTACCTCTCCATCATGTAGTGGAGTATATCTAGCTACCTCTCCATCATGTAGTGGAGTATATCTAGCTACCTCTCCATCATATAGTGGAGTATATCTAGCTACCTCTCCATCATGTGGTGGAGTATATCTAGCTACCTCTCCATCATATAGTGGAGTATATCTAGCTACCTCTCCATCATGTAGTGGAGTATATCAAGCTACCTCTCCATCATATAGTGGAGTATATCTAGCTACCTCTCCATCATGTAGTGGAGTATATCTAGCTACCTCTCCATCATGTAGTGGAGTATATCTAGCTACCTCTCCATCATGTAGTGGAGTATATCTAGCTACCTCTCCATCATATAGTGGAGTATATCTAGCTACCTCTCCATCATGTGGTGGAGTATATCTAGCTACCTCTCCATCATATAGTGGAGTATATCTAGCTACCTCTCCATCATGTAGTGGAGTATATCTAGCTACCTCTCCATCATATAGTGGAGTATATCTAGCTACCTCTCCATCATGTAGTGGAGTATATCTAGCTACCTCTCCATCATATAGTGGAGTATATCTAGCTACCTCTCCATCATATAGTGGAGTATATCTAGCTACCTCTCCATCATGTAGTGGAGTATATCTAGCTACCTTTCCATCATATAGTGGAGTATATCTAGCTACCTCTCCATCATATAGTGGAGTATATCTAGCTACCTCTCCATCATATAGTGGAGTATATCTAGCTACCTCTCCATCATATAGTGGAGTATATCTAGCTACCTCTCCATCATATAGTGGAGTATATCTAGCTACCTCTCCATCATATAGTGGAGTATATCTAGCTACCTCTCCATCATATAGTGGAGTATATCTAGCTACCTCCCCATCATGTAGTGGAGTATATCTAGCTACCTCTCCATCATATAGTGGAGTATATCTAGCTACCTCTCCATCATATAGTGGAGTATATCTAGCTACCTCTCCATCATGTGGTGGAGTATATCTAGCTACCTCTCCATCATGTAGTGGAGTATATCTAGCTACCTCTCCATCATATAGTGGAGTATATCTAGCTACCTCTCCATCATATAGTGGAGTATATCTAGCTACCTCTCCATCATATAGTGGAGTATTTCTAGCTACCTCTCCATCATGTAGTGGAGTATATCTAGCTACCTCTCCATCATATAGTGGAGTATATCTAGCTACCTCTCCATCATATAGTGGAGTATTTCTAGCTACCTCTCCATCATATAGTGGAGTATATCTAGCTACCTCTCCATCATGTAGTGGAGTATATCTAGCTACCTCTCCATCATATAGTGGAGTATATCTAGCTACCTCTCCATCATATAGTGGAGTATATCTAGCTACCTCTCCATCATATAGTGGAGTATATCTAGCTACCTCTCCATCATATAGTGGAGTATATCTAGCTACCTCTCCATCATGTAGTGGAGTATTTCTAGCTACCTCTCCATCATATAGTGGAGTATATCTAGCTACCTCTCCATCATATAGTGGAGTATATCTAGCTACCTCTCCATCATATAGTGGAGTATATCTAGCTACCTCTCCATCATATAGTGGAGTATATCTAGCTACCTCTCCATCATATAGTGGAGTATATCTAGCTACCTCTCCATCATATAGTGGAGTATATCTAGCTACCTCTCCATCATATAGTGGAGTATATCTAGCTACCTCTCCATCATATAGTGGAGTATATCTAGCTACCTCCCCATCATGTAGTGGAGTATATCTAGCTACCTCTCCATCATATAGTGGAGTATATCTAGCTACCTCTCCATCATATAGTGGAGTATATCTAGCTACCTCTCCATCATGTGGTGGAGTATATCTAGCTACCTCTCCATCATGTAGTGGAGTATATCTAGCTACCTCTACATCATATAGTGGAGTATATCTAGCTACCTCTCCATCATATAGTGGAGTATATCTAGCTACCTCTCCATCATATAGTGGAGTATTTCTAGCTACCTCTCCATCATGTAGTGGAGTATATCTAGCTACCTCTCCATCATATAGTGGAGTATATCTAGCTACCACTCCGTCATATAGTGGAGTATTTCTAGCTACCTCTCCATCATATAGTGGAGTATATCTAGCTACCTCTCCATCATATAGTGGAGTATATCTAGCTACCTCTCCATCATATAGTGGAGTATATCTAGCTACCTCTCCAACATATAGTGGAGTATATCTAGCTACCTCTCCATCATATAGTGGAGTATATCTAGCTACCTCTCCATCATATAGTGGAGTATATCTAGCTACCTCTCCATCATATAGTGGAGTATATCTAGCTACCTCTCCATCATATAGTGGAGTATATCTAGCTACCTCTCCATCATATAGTGGAGTATATCTAGCTACCTCTCCATCATATAGTGGAGTATATCTAGCTACCTCTCCATCATATAGTGGAGTATATCTAGCTACCTCTCCATCATATAGTGGAGTATATCTAGCTACCTCTCCATCATGTAGGTAGATACCTCTCCATCCTTTTTCATTATCAATCACCTCTGAAGGTTTTTTGAGGGGAGAAACATGCTGATCTGTGATGTGTTTTTATAATAATCTGCTACGGTCTCGACCTCAGCCCTGCCTACTGCCTCTGCACCGCAAGACGCCCACGTTCTGCAGATCTCTTGGCGCCGGTGAATCACTGTCAGATCTTAGGAAATATCATGCTAGGGTTTATTTTATATATTTCGCACCAGATGCGGCTGCATCCCCTGTCTACCCCTGTCTATCCCTGTCTATCCCTGTCTATCCCTGTCTATCCCTGTCTACCCCTGTCTATACCTGTCTATCCCCTGTCTATCCCTGTCTACCCCTGTTTACCCCTTTCTACCCCTGTCTATCCCCTGTCTACCCCTGTCTACCCCTGTCTATCCCTGTCTATCCCTGTCTACCCCTGTTTACCCCTGTCTACCCCTGTTTACCCCTGTTTACCCCTGTCTACCCCTGTCTATCCCTGTCTACCCCTGTCTATCCCTGTCTATCCCCTGTCTACCCCTGTCTATCCCTGTCTATCCCTGTCTACCCCTGTTTACCCCTGTCTACCCCCTGTTTACCCCTGTTTACCCCTGTCTACCCCTGTCTATCCCCTGTCTACCCCTGTCTACCCCTGTCTATCCCTGTTTACCCCTGTCTATCCCTGTCTATCCCTGTCTATCCCTGTCTACCCCTGTCTACCCCTGTCTATCCCCCTGTCTATCCCTGTCTATCCCTGTCTATCCCTGTTGTCTATCCCTGTCTATCCCTGTCTATCCCTGTCTATCCCTGTCTATCCCTGTTGTCTATCCCTGTCTATCCCTGTCTATCCCTGTCTATCCCTGTCTATCCCTGTTTACCCTTGTCTATCCCTGTCTATCCCTGTCTATCCCTGTCTATCCCTGTCTATCCCTGTTGTCTATCCCTGTCTATCCCTGTTGTCTATCCCTGTTGTCTATCCCTGTCTATCCCCTGTCTACCCCTGTCTATCCCTGTCTATCCCTGTCTACCCCTGTTTACCCCTGTCTACCCCTGTTTACCCCTGTTTACCCCTGTCTACCCCTGTCTATCCCCTGTCTACCCCTGTCTACCCCTGTCTATCCCTGTTTACCCCCTGTCTATCCCTGTCTATCCCTGTCTACCCCTGTCTATCCCTGTCTATCCCTGTCTATCCCTGTCTACCCCTGTCTATCCCTGTCTATCCCTGTCTACCCCTGTCTATCCCTGTCTATCCCTGTCTATCCCTGTCTATCCCTGTCTATCCCTGTTGTCTATCCCTGTCTATCCCTGTTGTCTATCCCTGTTGTCTATCCCTGTCTATCCCTGTTGTCTATCCCTGTTGTCTATCCCTGTCTATCCCTGTTGTCTATCCCTGTTGTCTATCCCTGTCTATCCCTGTTGTCTATCCCTGTTGTCTATCCCTGTCTATCCCTGTTGTCTATCCCTGTCTATCCCTGTCTATCCCTGTCTATCCCTGTCTACCCCTGTCTACCCCTGTCTACCCCTGTCTATCCCTGTCTATCCCTGTCTACCCCTGTCTACCCCTGTCTAAACCTGTCTATCCCTGTCTACCCCTGTCTATCCCTGTCTATCCCTGTCTATCCCTGTCTATCCCTGTTGTCTATCCCTGTCTATCCCTGTCTATCCCCTGTCTACCCCTGTCTATCCCTGTCTATCCCTGTCTATCCCTGTCTATCCCTGTCTATCCCTGTCTATCCCTGTCTATCCCTGTCTATCCCTGTTGTCTATCCCTGTCTATCCCTGTCTATCCCTGTCTATCCCTGTCTATCCCTGTCTATCCCTGTCTATCCCTGTCTATCCCTGTCTATCCCTGTCTATCCCTGTCTATCCCTGTCTATCCCTGTCTACCCCTGTCTATCCCTGTCTATCCCTGTCTATCCCTGTCTATCCCTGTCTATCCCTGTCTATCCCTGTCTACCCCTGTCTATCCCTGTCTATCCCTGTCTATCCCTGTCTATCCCTGTTGTCTATCCCTGTTGTCTATCCCTGTTGTCTATCCCTGTCTACCCCTGTCTACCCCTGTCTAAACCTGTCTATCCCTGTCTACCCCTGTCTATCCCTGTCTATCCCTGTCTATCCCTGTCTATCCCTGTTGTCTATCCCTGTCTATCCCTGTCTATCCCTGTCTATCCCTGTCTATCCCTGTCTATCCCTGTCTATCCCTGTTGTCTATCCCTGTCTATCCCTGTCTATCCCTGTCTATCCCTGTCTATCCCTGTTGTCTATCCTCGTCTATCCCTGTCTATCCCCTGTCTACCCCCTGTCTATCCCTGTCTATCCCTGTCTACCCCTGTCTATCCCTGTCTATCCCTGTCTATCCCTGTCTATCCCTGTCTATCCCTGTTGTCTATCCCTGTCTATCCCTGTCTATCCCTGTCTATCCCTGTCTATCCCTGTCTATCCCTGTCTATCCCTGTCTATCCCTGTCTATCCCTGTCTATCCCTGTCTACCCCTGTCTATCCCTGTCTATCCCTGTCTATCCCTGTCTATCCCTGTCTATCCCTGTCTATCCCTGTCTATCCCTGTCTATCCCTGTCTATCCCTGTCTATCCCTGTCTACCCCTGTCTATCCCTGTCTATCCCTGTCTATCCCTGTCTACCCCTGTCTATCCCTGTCTATCCCTGTCTATCCCTGTCTATCCCTGTCTATCCCTGTTGTCTATCCCTGTCTATCCCTGTCTATCCCTGTCTATCCCTGTCTATCCCTGTTTACCCCTGTTGTCTATCCCTGTCTATCCCTGTCTATCCCTGTTGTCTATCCCTGTCTATCCCTGTCTATCCCTGTCTATCCCTGTTGTCTATCCCTGTCTATCCCTGTTGTCTATCCCTGTCTATCCCTGTCTATCCCTGTCTATCCCTGTCTATCCCTGTCTATCCCTGTCTATCCCTGTCTATCCCTGTCTATCCCTGTCTATCCCTGTCTATCCCTGTCTATCCCTGTCTAAACCTGTCTATCCCTGTCTAAACCTGTCTATCTTTCCCTGACTGTCGAGGAAGAAGTCAGTTGGCTGGTCCATCTGTACCTATGTTTTATTCTGTAGATACGTTATATATATGGGCTCCCGAGTGGCGCAGCGGTCTAAGGCACTGCATCTCAGTGCTTGAGGCGTCACTACAGACCCCCTGGTTCGATTCCAAGCTGTATCACAACCGCCCGTGATTGGGAGTCCCATAGGGCGGGGCAACATTTGGCCCAGCGTCGTCCGGGTTTGGCCGGTGTAGGCCGTCATTGTAAATAAGAATTTGTTCTTAACTGACTTGCCTAGTTAAATAAAGGTTAAATAAAGGTTAAATGATAATAATAAGGTGTTCAGCAGAGCCAAATAGAGCAACATCTTAATCACGGAATATCCCTGGTGTTGTATCACCCAACAAAACCACAGGCAAAGCTTTGCCAGCTGTTGCTTCCTCTGGATAATAACACTGCTTACACATTTAGCCCAATGCAAAAAAGATTCTACACCAGCCTATCAAAGATCTTTAACTTTTTCTCCACAAACCAATGGCATTTCTTGGAATAGGTCAACTTGGCCACCAGAGGGACGCTTTTAAACCTCCAAATTATAATAATATTACATTTACATTTACGTCATTTAGCAGACGCTCTTATCCAGAGCGACTTACAAATTGGTGCATTCACCCTATAGCCAGTGGGATAACCACTTTACAATATGTTTTATTTTCTTCTTTTTTTTTTTTTTTAGGGTGGGGGCAGGGGCAGGGGGGTAGAAGGATTACTTTATCCTATCCCAGGTATTCCTTAAAGAGGTGGGGTTTCAAATGTCTCCGGAAGGTGGTGAGTGACTCCGCTGTCCTGGCGTCGTGAGGGAGCTTGTTCCACCATTGGGGTGCCAGAGCAGCGAACAGTTTTGACTGGGCTGAGCGGGAACTATGCTTCCGCAGAGGAAGGGGAGCCAGCAGGCCAGAGGTGGATGAATGCAATGCCCTCGTTTGGGTGTAGGGACTGATCAGAGCCTGAAGGTACAGAGGTGCCGATCCCCTCACAGCTCCATAGGCAAGCACCATGGTCTTGTAACAGATGCGAGCTTCAACTGGAAGCCAGTGGAGTGTGCGGAGGAGCGGGGTGACGTGAGAGAACTTGGGAAGGTTGAACACCAGACGGGCTGCGGCATTCTGGATGAGTTGTAGGGGTTTAATGGCACAGGCAGGGAGCCCAGCCAACAGCGAGTTGCAGTAATCCAGACGGGAGATGACAAGTGCCTGGATTAGGACCTGTGCCGCTTCCTGTGTAAGGCAGGGTCGTACTCTCCGAATGTTGTAGAGCATGAATCTGCAGGATCGGGTCACCGCCTTGATGTTAGCGGAGAACGACAGGGTGTTGTCCAGGGTAATATATAATATGCTACTTAGCAGACGCTTTTATCCAAAGCGACTTACAGTCATGCGTGCATTTTTGTGTATGGGTGGTCCCGGGGATCGAACCCACTACCTTGGCGTTACAAGCGCCGTGCTCTACCAGCTGAGCTACAGAGGACCAATTCCAATTCAAGGTTTACTTCTGTTCCCCTTCACTTGGTCTGTCTCAAGTGCAGAGTACCAATATTGCATGATCATCGCATCCTTGACTAGCATACTTATTAACATTTCTCATATATGACCAAATCTAACGTGTTCTCATATATGACCAAATCTAACGTGTTCTCATGTATGACTTAATCTAACGTGTTCTCATGTATGACCAAATCTAACGTGTTCTCATGTATGACTTAATCTAACGTGTTCTCATATATGACTAATCTAACATGTTCTCATGTATGACTTAATCTAACGTGTTCTCATGTATGATCAAATCTAACGTGTTCTCATATATGACTTAATCTAACGTGTTCTCATGAATGACTAAATCTAACGTGTTCTCATGTATGACCAAATCTAACGTTTCTGCTCATCTGTTCCACATACATCCATGTGCGTTTACGGAGAAAATATAAAACAGGTCTAGACAACATATACGTTTATCGTACATCGTTAAAAAAAAGTTGAATAGCCTTATGCAATATAAATAGCTGTCATGTACCGTAATCATCACTGCTTTCCTTATGGACTTGTCAAATACCGTGGTGGAAAAAGTACTCAATTGTCATACTTGAGTATGATACCTTAATAGAAAATGACTCAAGTAAAAGTGAAAGTCACCCAGTAAAATACTACTTGAGTAAAAGTCAAAGTATTTGGTTTTAAATATAGTATCAACAGTAAAAGTAAAAGTATAAACCATTTCAAATTCCTTATATTAAGCAAACCAGACGGCAAACATATTTTTTATTTTTTATTTTTATTGACAAATAGCCAGGGTCACACTCCAACACTCAGACATCATTTACAGATAGCCAGGGGCACACTCCAACACTCAGACATCATTTACAGATAGCCAGGGGCACACTCCAACACTCAGACATCATTTACAGATAGCCAGGGGCACACTCCAACACTCAGACATCATTTACAGATAGCCAGGGGCACACTCCAACACTAAGACATCATTTACAGATAGCCAGGGGCACACTCCAACACTCAGACATCATTTACAGATAGCCAGGGGCACACTCCAACACTCAGACATCATTTACAGATAGCCAGGGTCACACTCCAACACTCAGACATCATTTACAGATAGCCAGGGGCACACTCCAACACTCAGACATCATTTACAAATGAAGCGTTTGTGTTTAGCGAGTCAGATGCAGTAGGGATGACCAGGGATGTTCTCTTGATAAGTGTGTGAATTGGACCATTTTCTGGTCGAAATGTAACGAGTACTTTTGGGTGTCAGGGAAAATGTATGGAGTAAAAAGTACATTATTTTTTTTAGGAATGTAGTGAAGTAAAAGTAAAAGTTGGCCAAAATATAAATAGTAAAGTAAAGTACAGATACTCAAAAAACTACTTAAGTAGTACTTTAAAGTATTTTTACTTAAGTACTTTATACCACTGGTCAAAATAGCTGTCATGTACCGTAACCATCACTGGTCAATACTAAAGCGGTTGACTTGAAAAGGGCAGCGCTCATTAACCGTGGGTTCGAGCCTCAAGCATTTTTGTTAACGAAAACACTGTTCACTGCTTGTCTACGCATATGTGATGAAGTGGATGATTTTAATAATGCATATAAAACAATGTAGGCCTACACTTCCTTGTAATATAGCCTATGTAATATCTCCATAGTAGTGTGTTTGTCTGCAAGGTTGAAGAAAGAGGTCGCTCCTTATTAAATACATGTTAAATCTTCGTTTTCAAGCTGTTGGCTGTAGGCTACATCCGTTCTCAACACACTAACACAATAAATCTAATTCTACATTTCAAAGGGAGTTGGGGGGTATGTGAGATTCAAACCCTTGTCACAATTTGCAACAACGGAAGTAGTCACCCAACACAGAGAGCAATTTGACCAGTCGGTCAAATACACCTGATGTAGTTGCTTTGATTATCAGAATGTGCTGTTGAACTTTCTGTTAAGGACGCTTCAATAAACAAGTGTTGGAACACGTCCAACTACGTCAACGATTTTAATTGGCTGATACAGAATTTGTTACAATAAATAATCACGGGCACCTGGTGAGGTTAGCACAGGGCTAAATCTGCAAGCTAATGAAATGGAAACAGCTCTAATCACGTGCGTAGACGTCAACTCAACCTTCAACTTCTAAAGTGTGGCTCCAATGTGTTTACCGTAGCGTGGACAATAGATCATGGTTGTTGTTTTGAAAGCACCTTGAAGATACCTGACTCTGTCAGCAACATTATCAATCCAATTCCTCTGTAGGTGACCCCAGAAGTCCACAGCATGCTAATCTTCCTTCTAACGGAGCCGGGCAGTCTCTATAATGTGGCTACAGCAAGCAAGCGGAGTGATTGGTCGAATGGAGGCTCGCTAGATAGTCAGTGAGGTGTATCTTTATCCTGTAAACGTTTCAGAAGCTCTTTAGGGCACACTGTCCCTTGCCATGTCCCGCAGGCGCACAACGTCCATTCATCCATCCTATAGGTGACCATGTGTCTAAAATGACACCCTACTCCCTAATCACTTTATAGTGCACTACTTTTGACCAAGGCTCTATATAGGGAATAGGGTGGTATTTGGGACACAGCCCAGAAGGTGACCAGGGACAGTGTGACAATACACTAGGACCAGATAGGACCAGGGGCAGTGTGAAAATGCACTAGGACCAGATGGGACCAGGGGCTAGTATGAGGTTAATGTAATCACTGCCTACAGTCCCTCAGACAGACAGACAGCCTGTCTACATCTCTACAGTAATCAATCCCGCTTCAAACATAGAGAATTGTATCCTTCTGTGAATTCAGATAGAGATGAGAGAACGGATTGTGAGAAACCTTGATTAAAGTGGAAAGTTCTAAGCTACAACATGAGTTCATCATACCTACCGTTGGCCTATATATTTTCTGATTTTGACGGCAATGCATATGGATGGATATGCAGTAGTTTATACTTGGTCTAACGACATGTCTGTAGACAATTAGAATGCGACAAGTGTCACTGGTCAAAACAGTCTGTTTCCTTGTCACACAGACATAAAAGAAGTTGAAGACTGCGAGCCGGTGTTGCCAACTTAGAGACTTTGTCGCTATATTTAGTGAGTATTCAGACCCCTCTAGCGACACATTTTCAAAAAAAGCGACTAGCGACAAATCTAGCGACCTTTTCTGGTGTTATTGGAGACTTTTGGAGACTCTGACGTGAAAGCACGTATCGTTCTTACTCTTCTCAACGAGCAGCGGGCGCTGCCGTGGGCCCCACCCACCCCCCCCCGTCCCAAAGCACTCACAGGCGGCCCAGTCCTCGCGCAGCTGTCCCTCCCAGCTGCAGTCAGAGCAGGAGATGTTCACCCCTCCGCGTCCAGACTGCAAATGAATCGCGCATGCGGGAAGCCGCCGCCGCCGCTGGCTGATCCCACCCTGGCTGATCCCACCCTGGCTGATCCCGTCCTGGCTGATCCCTCCCTGGCTTACATTCAGGGTGGGATGTAAATGTAAAACATTTTAAAAAACAAGAATCGACAGAAGAAAGTTCATTTGTAGTTCTAAACATTTTTAGGGAGTTTTTTACTCACTTTTTGTCTCTCCCACAACGTGCGTCCGTCACAATTACAGTGAGGGAAAAAAGTATTTGATCCCCTGTTGATTTTGTACGTTTTCCCACTGACAAATAAATGATCAGTCTATAATTTTAATGGTAGGTTTATTTGAACAGTGAGAGACAAAAAAATCCAGAAAAACGCATGTCAAAAATGTTATAAATTGATTTGCATTTTAATGAGGGAAATAAGTATTTGACCCCCTCTCAATCAGAAAGATTTCTGGCTCCCAGGTGTCTTTTATACAGGTAACGAGCTGAGATTAGGAGCACACTCTTAAAGGGAGTGCTTCTAATCTCAGCTTGTTACCTGTATAAAAGACACCTGTCCACAGAAGCAATCAATCAATCAGATTCCAAACTCTCCACCATGGCCAAGACCAAAGAGCTCTCCAAGGATGTCAGGGTCAAGATTGTAGACCTACACAAGGCTGGAATGGGCTACAAGACCATCGCAAAGCAGTTTGGTGAGAAGGTGACAACAGTTGGTGCGATTATTCGCAAATGGAAGAAACACAAAATAACTGTCAATCTCCCTCGGCCTGGGGCTCCATGCAAGATCTCACCTCGTGGAGTTGCAATGATCATGAGAACGGTGAGGAATCAGCCCAGAACTACACGGGAGGATCTTGTCAATGATCTCAAGGCAGCTGGGACCATAGTCACCAAGAAAACAATTGGTAACACACTACGCCGTGAAGGATTGAAATCCTGCAGCGCCTGCAAGGTCCCCCTGCTCAACATTTTACATTTTAGTCATTTAGCAGACGCTCTTATCCAGTGCGAGTTACAGTTAGTGAGTGCATACATTATTTATTTTTATTTTTCATACTGGCCCCCCGTGGGAATCAAACCCACAATCCTGGCATTGAAAACGCCATGCTCTACCAACTGAGCTACATCCCTGCCAACCATTCCCTCCCCTACCCTGGGCCAATTGTGCGCCGCCCAATGGGTCTCCCGGTCGTGGCCGGCTACGACAGAGCCTGGATTTGAACCAGGATCTCTAGTGGCACAGCTAGCACTGCGATGCAGTGCCTTAGACCACTGCGCCACTCAAGAAAGCACACATACAGGCCTGTCTGAAGTTTGCCAATGAACATCTGAATGATTCAGAGGAGAACTGGGTGAAAGTGTTGTGGTCAGATGAGACCAAAATCGAGCTCTTTGCCATCAATTCAACTCGCCGTGTTTGGAGGAGGAGGAATGCTGCCTATGACCCCAAGAACACCATCCCCACCGTCAAACATGGAGGTGGAAACATTATGCTTTGGGGGTGTTTTTCTGCTAACGGGACAGGACAACTTCACCGCATCAAAGGGACGATGGACGGGGCCATGTACCGTCAAATCTTGGGTGAGAACCTCCTTCCCTCAGCCAGGGCATTGAAAATGGGTCGTGGATGGGTAATCCAGCATGACAATGACCCAAAACACACAGCCAAGGCAACAAAGGAGTGGCTCAAGAAGAAGCACATTAAGGTCCTGGAGTGGCCCAGCCAGTCTCCAGACCTTAATCCCATAAAAAATATGTGGAGGGAGCTGAAGGTTCGAATTGCCAAACGTCAGCCTCGAAACCTTAATGACTTGGAGAAGATCTGCAAAGAGGAGTGGGACAAAATCCCTCCTGAGATGTGTGCAAACCTGGTGGCCAACTACAAGAAACGTCTGACCTCTGTGATTGCCAACAAGGGTTTTGCCACCAAGTACTAAATCATGTTTTGCAGAGGGGTCAAATACTTATTTCCCTCATTAAAATGCAAATCAATTTATAACATTTTTGACATGCGTTTTATTTTTTTTGTTGTTGTTATTCTGTCTCTCACTGTTCAAATAAACCTACCATTAAAATTATAGACTGATCATGTCTTTGTCAGTGGGAAAACGTACAAAATCAGCAGGGGATCAAATACTTTTTTTGCCTCACATGGCCAATTATGCAAATGTGGTGATGACGTCATTTAGCGACTTCTAGCTACTTCTAGGACAGCCAATAGCTACTTTCCTTACTGAGGAGTTGGCAACACTGTCTGCGACTGACGCAACATCCGATGTCTTGGTTACCGGACTGCCACAGCAACCAGACCGAATCCTCATGGGACTGCCACAGCAACCAGACCGAATCCTCCTGAGACTGCCACAGCAACCAGACCGAATCCTCCTGAGACTGCCACAGCAACCAGACCGAATCCTCCTGAGACAGGATGATGCCGGAGTTCTACAATTCTCAGATAGAATGACCTACTTTCATTTCTTCACGGTGTGGCCATAAGCTATTTTCTGTAAGCTCGCCATTACCTTGGAAATAACTATGTTGTTTTGAGTTTATTTTCCTGATATAATGAATCAAAAGTAGCTAAAGTTAAGACATTGTCAGTTATGCTCTGGTCATTAATTATTTGAACTGGATAGCCTCTAGCTAACTAGCTAGCAACGAACCAAAACATTGTTTAGAAAATTGCTTTTAGTTGCCTGGCTTGCTAGGTTGACATTTACTGAATACATGTTTAAACTAATGGGTTTTTTGGTGTTAAAATATAGAAAGTTTCCTATTTGGAGCCCCGTGCTGCTGATGTCATGCAGAGGCTGTCATTTTGGGTTTATACTTTATATAACGACAACGACAAGTTTGATGTCGCCACGACAATAGAATGTTCATGATGTCGCCACGACAATTGTCTACGGACATGTTGATAGACGTGTAGGTACCGGAGTGCCAAGTCTAGGTCCAAAAGACTTCTCAACAGCTTCTACCCCCAAGCCATAAGACTCCTGAACAGCTAATCATGGCTACCTGGACTATTTGCACTGCCCCCCCACCCCATCCTTTTTACGCTGCTGCTACTCTGTTAATTATTTATGCATAGTCACTTTAACTCTACCCACATGTACATATTACTTCAACTACCTCAACTAGCCGGTGCCCCCGCACATTGACTCTGCACCGGTACTCCCCTGTATATATAGCCTCCCTACTGTTATTTTATTTTACTTCTGCTCTTTTTTCCTCAACACTTTTTTGTTGTTGTTTTATTTTACTTTTTTATTAAAAATAAATACACTGTTGGTTAAGGGCTGTAAGTAAGCATTTCACTGTAATGTCTGCACCTGTTGTATTCGGCGCATGTGGCCAATAAAATTTGATTTGATTTGAGGTTGCTGTATGTAGCTCTGTGAATGGATGGATGGATGGATGGATGGATGGATGGATGGATGGATGGATGGATGGATGGATGGATGGATGATGGATGGATGGATGGATGGATGGATGGATGGATGGATGGATGGATGGATGGATGGATGAATGGATGGATGGATGGATGGATGGATGGATGGATGGATGGATGGATGGATGGATGGATGGATGGATGGATGGATGGATGGATGGATGGATGGATGGATGGATGGATGGATGGATGGATGGATGGATGAATGGATGGATGGATTGATGGATACACAAAGGTAAATCATTACGTTTCCACTGTCTTCAAAGAAGCCTTTGCTGTAGATGCCCAGTGATTGTATCAACTGCATCATGAGTGAAAGCATGGGAATACAAGCAAGAATGTCATCACCATTTAGCAAAGGGCACGCATGCAATTATACAGTATGACTGTGGTTAATGACTATGGTAAATAACTATGGTTAATAACTATGGTTAATAACTATGGTTAATAACTATGGTTAATGACTATGGTTAATAACTATGGTTAATGAATATGGTTAATGACTATGGTTAATGAATATGGTTAATGAATATGGTTAATGACTATGGTTAATGACTATGGTTAATGACTATGGTTAATAACTATGGTTAATGACTATGGTTAATGACTATGGTTAATGACTATGGTTAATGACTATGGTTAAAGACTATGGTTAAAGACTATGGTAAATAACTATGGTTAATGACTATGGTAAATAACTATGGTTAATGACTATGG
The DNA here is from genome assembly GCF_020615455.1 of Coregonus clupeaformis. Taxonomy (NCBI): domain Eukaryota; kingdom Metazoa; phylum Chordata; class Actinopteri; order Salmoniformes; family Salmonidae; genus Coregonus; species Coregonus clupeaformis. The sequence goes on along the minus strand of NC_059227.1, from coordinate 30,497,103 downwards.
TTAATGACTATGGTTAATGACTATGGTTAAAGACTATGGTTAAAGACTATGGTAAATAACTATGGTTAATGACTATGGTAAATAACTATGGTTAATGAATATGGTTAATGACTATGGTTAATGAATATGGTTAATGAATATGGTTAATGACTATGGTTAATGAATATGGTTAATGACTATGGTTAGTGAATATGGTTAATGACTATGGTTAATGACTATGGTTAATAACTATGGTTAATGACTATGGTTAATGACTATGGTTAATGAATATGGTTAATGACTATGGTTAATGACTGTGGTTAATGACTATGGTTAATGAATATGGTTAATAACTATGGTTAATGACTATGGTTAATGAATATGGTTAATGACTATGGTTAATAACTATGGTTAATGACTGTGGTTAATAACTATGGTTAATGACTATGGTTAATGACTATGGTTAATGACTATGGTTAAAGACTATGGTTAAAGACTATGGTAAATAACTATGGTTAATGACTGTGGTTAATAACTATGGTTAATGACTATGGTTAATGACTATGGTTAATGACTATGGTAAATAACTATGGTTAATGACTATGGTTAAAGACTATGGTAAATAACTATGGTTAATGACTATGGTAAATAACTATGGTTAATGAATATGGTTAATGACTATGGTTAATGAATATGGTTAATGAATATGGTTAATGACTATGGTTAATGAATATGGTTAATGACTATGGTTAGTGAATATGGTTAATGACTATGGTTAATGACTATGGTTAATGACTGTGGTTAATAACTATGGTTAATGACTATGGTAAATAACTATGGTTAATAACTATGGTTAATGACTATGGTTAATAACTATGGTTAATGACTATGGTTAATAACTATGGTTAATGACTATGGTTAATGAATATGGTTAATGACTATGGTTAATGACTATGGTTAATGACTATGGTTAATGACTATGGTTAATAACTATGGTTAATGAATATGGTTAATGACTATGGTTAATGACTATGGTTAATAACTATGGTTAATGACTATGGTTAATGACTGTGGTTAATGACTATGGTTAATGACTATGGTTAAAGACTATGGTTAAAGACTATGGTAAATAACTATGGTTAATGACTATGGTAAATAACCTTGGTTAATGACTATGGTTAATGACTATGGTTAATGACTATGGTTAAAGACTATGGTTAAAGACTATGGTTAATGACTATGGTTAATGACTATGGTTAATGACTATGGTTAAAGACTATGGTTAAAGACTATGGTTAATGACTATGGTTAATGACTGTGGTTAATAACTATGGTTAATGACTATGGTAAATAACTATGGTTAATAACTATGGTTAATGACTATGGTTAATAACTATGGTTAATGACTATGGTTAATAACTATGGTTAATAACTATGGTTAATGACTATGGTTAATGACTATGGTTAATGACTATGGTTAATTACTATGGTTAATAACTATGGTTAATGACTATGGTTAATGAATATGGTTAATGACTATGGTTAATGAATATGGTTAATGACTATGGTTAATGACTATGGTTAATAACTATGGTTAATGACTATGGTTAATGACTGTGGTTAATGACTATGGTTAATGACTATGGTTAAAGACTATGGTTAAAGACTATGGTAAATAACTGTGGTTAATGACTATGGTAAATAACTATGGTTAATGACTATGGTTAATGACTATGGTTAATGACTATGGTTAAAGACTATGGTTAAAGACTATGGTTAATGACTATGGTTAATGACTATGGTTAATGACTATGGTTAAAGACTATGGTTAAAGACTATGGTTAATGACTATGGTTAATGACTATGGTTAATGACTATGGTTAAAGACTATGGTTAAAGACTATGGTTAATGACTATGGTTAATGACTATGGTAAATAACTATGGTTAATAACTATGGTTAAAGACTATGGTTAAAGACTATGGTTAAAGACTATGGTTAAAGACTATGGTTAAAGACTATGGTTAATGACTATGGTTAATAACTATGGTTAATCACTATGGTTAAAGACTATGGTTAAAGACTATGGTTAAAGACTATGGTTAAAGACTATGGTTAGTGAATATGGTAAATAACTATGGTTAATAACTATGGTTAAAGACTATGGTTAAAGACTATGGTTAAAGACTATGGTTAAAGACTATGGTTAAAGACTATGGTTAATGACTATGGTTAATGACTGTGGTTAATGACTATGGTTAATGACTATGGTTAAAGACTATGGTTAAAGACTATGGTAAATAACTATGGTTAATGACTATGGTAAATAACTATGGTTAATGACTATGGTTAATGACTATGGTTAATGACTATGGTTAAAGACTATGGTTAAAGACTATGGTAAATAACTATGGTTAATGAATATGGTTAATGACTATGGTTAATGAATATGGTTAATGAATATGGTTAATGACTATGGTTAATGAATATGGTTAATGACTATGGTTAGTGAATATGGTTAATGACTATGGTTAATGACTATGGTTAATAACTATGGTTAATGACTATGGTTAATGACTATGGTTAATGAATATGGTTAATGACTATGGTTAATGACTGTGGTTAATGACTATGGTTAATGAATATGGTTAATAACTATGGTTAATGACTATGGTTAATGAATATGGTTAATGACTATGGTTAATGACTATGGTTAATAACTATGGTTAATAACTATGGTTAATAATGACTATGGTTAATAACTATGGTTAATAACTATGGTTAATGACTATGGTTAATGACTGTGGTTAATGACTATGGTTAATAACTATGGTTAATAACTATGGTTAATGACTATGGTTAATGACTATGGTTAATGACTATGGTTAATGACAGTCTCTACATAAGGAAGTCAAGGAGCTATAATCATGGATTAGGGTTGACTGAATAGGCCTATGTAATGGCTGGCTATTAAGAGATGTTATGGTGTTAATTATGCGTAAGTAATTCAGTAGTAATGTGTTAATAATCACTGGCTAATTAGAAACAGATTTGTTAAATTGCCAAGTGAAGGCTACTTGTAAAAGTTGAGGTGAACGATCAAGTCAACATGTTAAATGAGTTTGAATAATTTAAGCTTATTTTAAAACAATTCAGCACACTAAATGGTGTATTAAATATTGTAGCTTGTACCCACAGCATTTACCCACCAACCTATCGTCGGCGACAGCGCATACGATGTCCACGTTTCCAGTTGGATATTCTGTTTTGGCACAGTGAGCTAGAATCAGCTACGTCACTAGAGAAACATAAGAAAAACATGACAAAAATATTCAATATTAACTTACTTGCTGTGACCAGAAACATGTCACTGGCGAAGAGCCACAGGACAGCACAGTTCACCAACACCAGCAGACGAGACATGGCTTGGTGTTTTATTCTTCCCAGATCTATAGATCAAAATGTATAAACGTCCGATGTTCTTCAAGTACCCACTTGTAGGCTACTTAATGCTTGCAATTTATAGCAAATTATGACAACGATTCCTTTAACGAATCATCCCTATTATCCGAAGTGACCGTTGAAACCGTGTTCAGAGTAGGTCAATTACCTTCATATATGGGACAAAAGAGATCATATTCACAAACATTTTGTTAACATGTCCCGGTATATTAATGTCAACAATAATCCCATATGTATTCGTTAACCATCACACCAATATCAGAGCCTCCTCGCCTCCTCTCCTCTCTCAGACCGCCTTGTCCAAATGAAATCTCATGGCTTTCTGACGCCTTCGATCTTCTCCAAGGATATATTAAAGAGAGGCTTCTACCAAATCGAACGCTCATGCCATCTTCAAGTGTGATTCTCAATCTCTTATGAGCTCTTCGTGTATCATTGTACAATGCATAGGCTACAGGTAACCTGTGATTGGACAGTGAGGGAATGCGTTGAGACTTTCACCACCTCGGACAGCGCTCCAGCAGCACCATAGGCTACAGACAGCGCCCCGGCAGCAGGATGCGCGCCTCAACATCTAGTCAGCACTGCTTTCTGATAGTTTATTCAGGTAGATCTCTCTCTCTCTCTCTCAATTTCAATTTCAATGTAAGGGCTTTATTGGCATAGGAAACGTATGTTAACATTGCCAAAGTAAGTGAAGTATTCCAAAGGAATAAAGACATTTCAAATGTCATATCAAATCAAATCAAATCAAATGTTATTGGCCACATGCGCCAAATACAACAGGTGCAGACATTACAGTGAAATGCTTACTTACAGCCCTTAACCAACACTGCATTTATTTTTTAATAAAAAAGTAAAATAAAACAACATAAAAGTGTTGAGAAAAAAAAGAGCAGAAGTAAAATAAAGTGACAGTAGGGAGGCTATATATACAGGGGAGTACCGGTGCAAAGTCAATGTGCGGGGGCACCGGCTAGTTGAGGTAGTTGAAGTAATATGTACATGTGGGTAAAGTTAAAGTGACTATGCATAAATAATTAACAGAGTAGCAGCAGCGTAAAAGGATTGGGTGGGTGGGCAGTGCAAATAGTCCGGGTAGCCATGATTAGCTGTTCATTATCTATATATACAGTGTTGTAACGATGTGCAAATAGTTAAAGTACAAAAGGGAAAATAAATCAACATAAACATAAATATGGGTTGTATTTACAATGGTGTTTCTTTTTCACCAGAAGGGCAACGGTAACAAACCTTGCTGCTGTGATTGCACAATGTGGTATTTCACCCAATAGATATGGTAGGTTATCAAAATTGGATTTGTTTTCAAATTCTTTATGGGTCTTTGTAATCTGAGGAAACACAGTGCATTGGGAAAGTATTCAGACCCCTTAACTTTTTCCACATGTTGTCACCTTACAGTCTTATTCTAAAATAGATTAAATTGTCCCCCCCCACCCCCCTCATCAATCTACACACAATACCCCATAATGACAAAGCAAAAACTGGTTTTTGAAATATCACATTTACATAAGTATTCAGACCCTTTACTCAGTACTTTGTTAAAGCACTTTTGACAGCGATTACAGCCTTGAGTCTTCTTGGGTATGACGCTACAATCTTGGCATACCTCTATTTAGGGAGTTTCTCCCATTCTTCTCTGCAGATCCTCTCAAGCTTTCTCAGGTTGGATGGGGAGTGTCGCTGCACAGCTATTTTCAGGTCTCTCCAGAGATGTTCGATCGGGTTCAAGTCCGGGCTCTGGCTGGGCCACTCAAGGACATTCAGAGACTTGTCCCGAAGCCGAAGTGTGCTTAGGGTCGTTGTCCTGTTGGAAGGTGAACTTTCTCCCCATTCTGAGGTCCTGAGCTCTCTGGAGCAGGTTTTCATCAAGGGTCCCCTGTAGCTCAGTTGGTAGAGTATGGTGCTTGCAACACCAGGGTTGTGGGTTCGTTTCCCACGGGGGGGCCAGTATGAAAATGTATGCACTCACTAAACTGTAAGTCGCTCTGGATAAGAGCGTCTGCTAAATGACTAAAATGTAAAAATGTACTTTACTCCATTCATTTTTCCCTCGATCCTGACACGTCTCCCAGTCCCTGCCGCTGAAAGACATCCCCACATGATGCTGCCACCACCATGCTTCACCATAGGGATGGTGCCAGGTTTCCTCCAGATGTGACGCTTGGCATTCAGGCCAAAGAGTTCAATCTTGGTTTCATCAGACCAGAAAATCTTGTTTCTGAGGGTCTTTAGGTGCCTTTTGGCAAACTCCAAGCGGGCTGTCATGTGCCATTTACTGAGGAGTGGCTTCTGTCTGGCCACTCTACCATAAAGGCATGATTGGTGGAGCGCTGAAGAGATGGTTGTCCTTCTGCAAATTTCTCCCATCTCCACAGAGGAACTCTGGAGCTCTGTCAGAGTGACCATCGGGTCCTTGGTCACCTCCCTGACCAAGGCCCTTCTCCCCCGATGGCTCAGTTTGGCCCGGGCGGCCAGCTCTAGGAAGAGTCTTGGTGGTTCCAAACTTCTTCCATTTAAGAATGATAGAGGCCACTGTGTTCTTGGGGACCTTCAATGCTGCAGACATTTTTTGGTACCCTTCCCCAGCTCTGTGCCTCTGTGCCATAGCAAAGGGTCTGAATAATTATGTAAATAAGGTGTTTCTGTTTTTTTTTTTTTTATATACATTTGCAAACATTCTAAAAACCTGTTTTCGCTTTGTCATCATGGGGTATTGTGTATAGATTCATGAGGAAAAAATGAATTTAATAAATTTTAGAATAAGGCTGTAACCTAACAAAATGTGGAAAAAGTCAAGGGGTCTGAATACTTTCCGAATGCACTGTATGTGTCTCTAATATGGTCATACATTTGACAGGAGGTTAGGAAGTGCAGTTCAGTTTCCACCTCATTTTGTGGGCAGTGTGCACATAGCCTGTCTTCTCTTGAGAGCCAGGTCTGCCTACAGGGGACTTTCTCAATAGCAAGGCTATGCTCACTGAGTCTGTACATAGTCAAAGCTCTCCTTAACGGTGTTCCCGAGTTGCGCAGCGGTCTAAGGCACTGCATCTCAGTGCTAGAGGCATCACTACAGACCTTGGTTCCATTCCAGGCTGTATCACAATCCGGCCGTGATTGGGAGTCCCATAGGGCGGCGCAACAATTGGCCCAGCGTCATCCGGGTTTGGCCCGGTGTAGGCCGTCACTGTAAATAAGAATTTGTTCTTAACTGACTTGCCTAGTTAAATAAAGGTAATGTCACGTATACTCCCCCTCTGGCCTCTAGGCCACCAGGCTGCTCTTTGTTTACGCATACCTGTCACCATCGTTACGCGCACCGGCGCCTCATCAGACTCACCCGGACTCCATCACCTTCCTGATTACCTCCCCTATATATGTCACTCCCTTTGGGTTCCTTCCTCATCCTGTAACTCTGTTCCTGTCTCTATGCTACTCTTGTTTTGTTCCATGTTTTATTTATCATTAAATGCACTCTCTGTACTTGCTTCCCGACTCCCAGTGTACACTGTTACAGGTAAAATAACAAATCATTTTGGGTCAGTCACAGTGGTCAGGTGTTCTGCCGCTGTGTACTCTCTGTTAAGGGCCAAATAACATTCTAGTTTTCACTGTTTTTTTTTGTGTTAATTCTTTCCAATGTGTCAAGTAATTATCTTTTTGTTTTCTCATGATTTGGTTGGGTGTAATTGTAAAGGCTCTGTGAGGTCTGTTTGTGCTTGTGAACAGAGCCCCAGGACCAGCTTGCTTAGGGGACTCTTCTCCAGGTTCGTCTCTCTGTAGGTGATGGCTTTGTTATGGAAGGTTTGGAATCACTTCCTTTTAGGTGGTTGTAGAATTTAACGGCTAATTTCAGGGTTTTGATAATTAGCGGATATCGGCCTAATTCTGCCCTGCATGCCGTATTTGGTCTCTCTCTCTGCTCCAATGGCATTCTGACGCCACAGCCTTGTATCTAGTGTTATGGTACAGTGATGTCCAATTGGAGCAGGTGTTTAATTCGAGATGATAGTAATTGAAGCTCTATATCGAAAGATTCCAGTGAGTGGCCCGTCTCTTCTTACTGCTAACTCACAGCCAGCAGAAACCGTGTTCACAACAATATGATTTAGCAAGACACTTGTAGCGTAGCGGTAGCCTAAAAATCACCAGGGGACTCCGACTACAGAGCGAACATGGATCCGTGGAAAGTTTTCTACCATCAATATCAGCCACGGAGATGTTAACAGAGCTGTTATTCTGTATGGATGTTGCCATGGTTTCTATGTGCTCAACATCATCAGCCTAGTGTGGAGACGGCCTGAGTCCCAAACGCCACCCTATTCCCTACATAGTGCACTACTTTTCACCAGGGCCCATAGGACCCTATATAGGGAATAGAGTCTAATTCGGGACTCAACATAGAGCTTTTTTGTCCAGCCCAACTATTAAATATGACAGAGTTGCCATGGCAGCTGTCCTGATCCCACATAGTCTATTTGTAGAAATAACCTGACTTCTTTTTGCAGGGTATTGGGGATCTATTGTGGATGACTGCTCTCTATAACACAACCTGTATGCTCTCTACATTGCTTGTGAAGATCTTTTTTTTTTTTTTTTCCATTGCAGGATCATTATTATTATTATAATGTTGGGTAAGCTTTAGTAGGCAGTACATGATGACCACTGTCCAGGGTATTGGGGATCTATTGGGAATAAATGCTCCCTTTTTACAGAACCTGTACAGTCCTGTGACTACAGTATTTTATATATCATATATATATATATATATATATATATATATATTGTTAAGGTTAATTAAGTTAAAGTATTTTTTAGATGTTCTTATTTTCTCAACAATTTCTTGACCAAATTGCTAATTCCAATAGCTGTTAAATAGATGTTCTATTGCAAGTAACAGTGTTTTTACAGTGGAGGACCTGTAAATTATAGCATGATAGTCTTATTATAGTAGAGAATGTGTCTTCAGTAAATGTTGTATTACCCCTCTTAATGGGCTTACCTTAGGGGACATGCTGTCACTATCGGTCTACAGTGAGGGAAAAAAGTATTTGATCCCCTGCTGATTTTGTACGTTTGCCCACTGACAAAGAAATGATCAGTCTATAATTTTAATGGTAGGTTTATTTGAACAGTGAGAGACAGAATAACAGCAACAAGATCCAGAAAAACGTATGTCAAAAATGTTATAAATTGATTAGCATTTTGTGTCAAGAAGCAGTGCTGCTTGGCAGGGTCGTGTTTCAGAGGACGCATGGCCCTCGACCTTCGCCTCTCCCGAGTCCGTATGGGAGTTGCAGCGATGGGACAAGACTGTAACTACCAATTGGATATCATGACAAAAGGGGTAAAAAATACAAAAAAAAGAAGAAAAAAAAAGCCTTTGTTTAGCCACCCATGGCCCGGGAGAGGAGAGAGAGATGCAGCCGACGTGCTAGATTAGATCTAGATGCAATCTAAACATGAATTAAATGATTTCATGCTGGGCGTCTGTGTGCTGCAGCAGCTGTGTGTGTGTGTGTGTGTGTGTGTGTGTGTGTGTGTGTGTGTGTGTGTGTGTGTGTGTGTGTGTGTGTGTGTGTGTGTGCGCGTGTGTGTGTGTGTGTGTGCGCGTGATGCACTGCAGACTGTTATGATGCATAGTGTGATGTTTGACAACGTAAAAGGATCCACAAACAAATTGGAATATGAGTGTCTCGTTGACAGGCTTCTACATAGCAACACAAACACGTACCTCCTGAGCAGAGCGTGGAAGTGCAGTTGGATGGGGGGTTGGGAGGAGGACACAACACACAGATATGAGCAATGTGCTGTATTGTTGTCCAGAGGTTGAAAATAATAAATATTGATGTAAAGATGTGTTTCTGCATCCAACAATAATAACATGCCATTTAGCACACGCTTTTATCCAAAGCGACTTAACGTCATGCGTGCATAATTTTTTTTGTGTATGGGTGGTCCCGGGGGATCGAACCCGCTACCTTCGCGTTACAAGCGCCGTGCTCTACCAGCTGAGCTACAGAGGACCACAACAACATTACATCCAGAGGCTTTGTGCACATTGAAACTCATAACAACTAATATAACTAGTTGGCTGAGCGGAGACACTACCAAATGGATACCCAGGCTAATATAACTAGTTGGCTGAGCGGAGACACTACCAGATGGATACACAGGCTAATATAACTAGTTGGCTGAGCGGAGACACTACCAAATGGATACCCAGGCTAATATAACTAGTTGGCTGAGCGGAGACACTACCAGATGGATACACAGGCTAATATAACTAGTTGGCTGAGCGGAGACACTACCAAATGGATACCCAGGCTAATAACAACAAGCCAAGATGCTATCAGAAACAAACAAACAAACCATGTCTCATTCTCAACTGTATGAAATCCTCTCCTCTCCTCTCCTCTCCTCTCCTCTCCTCTCCTCTCCTCTCCTCTCCTCTCCCTCTCCTCCTCTCTCTCCTCCTCTCCTCTCCCCTCCCTCCCTCTCTCTCCCCCTCCTTCCTCTCCCCTCCCCCTCCCTTCATCTACACTGATGATGGTCGGGATTCAATCCGATCAGCAGTAGATCCGTGTTATAGCACAAAAAAATTTATGCACGCATGACTGTAAGTCGCTTTGGATAAAAGCGTCTGCTAAATGACATATTATTATTATTTATTATTATAGCGCGCTTTGACATTTAAAGGTATTTTCCAATTGAGCCGATATATGCAACGTATATTGTGATTGCGGTCTACGCAAACGCAGAAACATTGCCATTGGAAGGTGCAGAGCCAACAAAGCGTGATCGGATTGAATCCTGGCCCATGTTGTTGCAGCAAGAACTGACCAGGGGACAGCCAGAATAATGATGACCAGGGGAAAGCCAGAATAATGATGACCAGGGGAAAGCCAGAATAATGATGACCAGGGGAAAGCCAGAATAATGATGACCAGGGGAAAGCCAGAATAATGATGACCAGGGGAAAGCCAGAATAATGATGACCAGGGGAAAGCCAGAATAATGATGACCAGGGGAAAGCCAGAATAATGATGACCAGGGGAAAGCCAGAATAATGATGACCAGGGGAAAGCCAGAATAATGATGACCAGGGGAAAGCCAGAATAATGATGACCAGGGGAAAGCCAGAATAATAATGACCAGGGGAAAGCCAGAATAATGATGACCAGGGGAAAGCCAGAATAATGATGAGGTTCGTCCACCATATTGTTTTCACGTGTCACATCTTTCTTTTCCAGTCAGTGAAGGGAAGAAGTCCAGAAGGTAGACAGTGAGGAACAGTCCAACAAACACCATCTAAGGGCTTTCTAGGAACCCAGAAGGAAGACAGTGAGGAACAATCAGACAAACACTGTCATCACCAGTAATATAAAGAGATGAGGTCATCACCATAGAGAGGAGGTCATCACCAGAGAGAGGAGGTCATCACCAGAGAGAGGAGGTCATCACCAGAGAGAGGAGGTCATCACCAGTAATATATAGAGAGGAGGTCATCACCCGTAATATAGAGAGATGAGGTCATCATCAGAGAGAGGAGATCATCAGCAGAGAGAATAGGTCATCACCAGTAATATAGAGACTGGAGAACATCACCCGTAAAATTGATAGAGGTGATCATCACCAGAGAGAGGAGGTCATCAGCAGTAATTTAGAGGGAAGTGGTTATCACCAGTAATATAGAGAGGGGAGGTAATCACCGGTAATATAGAGAGAGGAGATCATTACCAGAGAGAGGAGGTCATTGCCAGTTATTTAGTCAGATGAGTTAATCACCAGTAATATAGAGAGGGGATGTCATCACCCTTAATATAGAGAGAGGAGGTCATCACTAGAAAGAGGAGGTCATCAGAAGAGAGAGGAGGTTTTCTCCAGTAATTTAGAGAGAGGAGGTAATCACCAGCAATACAGAGAGAGGAGGTCATCACCAGTAATATAGAGAAAGGATTTCTTCACCAGTAATATAGAGAGAGGAGGTCATCACCAGTAATATAAAGAGAGGAGGTCATCACCAGTAATATAGAGAGAGGAGGTCATCACCAGTAATATAGAGAGTGGAGGTCATCACCAGTAATATAGAGAGAGGATGTCATCACCAGTAATATATAGAGGGTGTCATCACCAGTAATATAGAGAGAGGATGTCATCACCAGTAATATAGAGAGAGAATGTCATCACCAGTAATATATAGAGAGGAGGTCATCACCAGTAATATAGAGAAAGAGGAGGTCATCACCAGCAATATATAGAGAGGATTTCTTCACCAGTAATATAGAGAAAGAGGAGGTCATCACCAGTAATATATAGAGAGGAGGTCATCACCAGTAATATAGAGAAGGAAGGTCATCACCAGTAATATATAGAGAGGAGGTCATCACCAGTAATATAGAGAGAGGAGGTCATCACCAGTAATATAGAGAGAGGAGGTCATCACCAGTAATATAGAGAAAGAGGAGGTCATCACCAGTAATATATAGAGAGGAGGTCATCACCAGTAATATAGAGAGGGGTGGTCATCACCAGTAATATATAGAGAGGAGGTCATCACCAGTAATATATAGAGGGGAGGTCATCACCAGTAATATATAGAGAGGAGGTCATCACCAGGAATATAGAGAAAGAGGAGGTCATCACCAGTAATATATAGAGAGGAGGTCATCACCAGTAATATAGAGAAAGAGGAGGTCATCACCAGTAATATATAGAGAGGAGGTCATCACCAGTAATATAGAGAAAGAGGAGGTCATCACCAGTAACATAGAGAGAGGAGGTCATCACCAGTAATATAGAGAGGGAAGGTCATCACCAGTAATATAGAGAAAGGAGGTCATCACCAGTAATATAGAGAGGAGGTTATCACCAGTAATATAGAGAGGAGGTTATCACCAGTAATATAATGAGAGGAGGTCATCACTGGTAATATAGAGAGGAGGTCACCACCAGTAATATATAGAGAGGATGTCATCACCAGTAATATATAGAGGAGGTCATCACCAGTAATATAGAGAGGAGGTCATCAGCAGTAATATAGAGTGAGGAGGTTATCAGCAGTAATATAGAGAGGAGGTCATCACCAGTAATATAGAGAAAGAGGAGGTCATCACCAGTAATATAGAGAGAGTAGGTCATCACCAGTAATATAGAGAGGGAAGGTCATCACCAGTAATATAGAGAGGGAAGGTCATCACCAGTAATATATAGAGAGGATGTCATCACCAGTAACATAGAGAGAGGAGGTCATCAGCAGTAATATAGAAAGGAGGTCATCAGCAGTAATATATAGAGAGGAGGTCATCACCAGTAATATAGAGAGGAGATCATCACCAGTAATATATAGAGGGGAGGTCATCACCAGTAATATATAGAGAGGAGGTCATCACCAGGAATATAGAGAAAGAGGAGGTCATCACCAGTAATATATAGAGAGGAGGTCATCACCAGTAATATAGAGAAAGAGGAGGTCATCACCAGTAATATATAGAGAGGAGGTCATCACCAGTAATATAGAGAAAGAGGAGGTCATCACTAGTAATATATAGAGAGGAGGTCATCACCAGTAATATAGAGAGGGGTGGTCATCACCAGTAATATATAGAGAGGAGGTCATCACCAGTAATATATAGAGGGGAGGTCATCACCGGTAATATATAGAGAGGAGGTCATCACCAGTAATATAGAGAAAGAGGAGGTCATCACCAGTAATATATAGAGAGGAGGTCATCACCAGTAATATAGAGAAAGAGGAGGTCATCACCAGTAATATAGAGAGAGGTCATCACCAGTAATATAGAGAGGGAAGGTCATCACCAGTAATATAGAGAGGGAAGGTCATCACCAGTAATATATAGAGAGGAGGTCATCACCAGTAATATATAGAGAGGAGGTCATCACCAGTAATATATAGAGAGGAGGTCATCACCAGTAATATAGAGAGAGGAGATCATCACCAGTAATATAGAGAGGGAAGGTCATCACCAGTAATATAGAGAGGAGGTCATCACCAGTAATATATAGAGAGGATGTCATCACCAGTAACATAGAGAGAGGAGTTCATCACCAGTAATATAGAGAAAGAGGAGGTCATCACCAGTAATATATAGAGAGGACGTCATCACCAGTAATATAAAGAGAGGATGTCATCACCAGTGACATAGAGAGAGGAGGTCATCACCAGTAATATATAGAGAGGAGGTCATCACCAGTAATATATAGAGAGGAGGTCATCACCAGTAATATATAGAGGAGGTCATCACCAGTAATATAGAGAGGAGGTCATCAGCAGTAATATAGAGTGAGGAGGTTATCAGCAGTAATATAGAGAGGAGGTCATCAGCAGTAATATAGAGAGAGGAGATCATCAGCAGTAATATAGAGAGGAGGTCATCAGCAGTAATATATAGAGAGGAGGTCATCACCAGTAATATAGAGAGGAGATCATCACCAGTAATATATAGAGAGGAGGTCATCAGCAGTAATATAGAGAGAGGAGGTCATCAGCAGTAATATAGAGAAAGAGGAGGTCATCAGCAGTAATATAGAGAGGAGGTCATCAGCAGTAATATAGAGAAAGAGGAGGTCATCAGCAGTAATATAGAGAGGAGATCATCACCAGTAATATAGAGAGAGGAGGTCATCAGCAGTAATATAGAGAAAGAGGAGGTCATCACCAGTAATATAGAGAGGGGTGGTCATCACCAGTAATATATAGAGAGGAGGTCATCACCAGTAATATATAGAGTGGAGGTCATCACCGGTAATATATAGAGAGGAGGTCATCACCAGGAATATAGAGAAAGAGGAGGTCATCACCAGTAATATATAGAGAGGAGGTCATCACCAGTAATATAGAGAAAGAGGAGGTCATCACCAGTAATATATAGAGAGGAGGTCATCACCAGTAATATAGAGAAAGAGGAGGTCATCACCAGTAATATAGAGAGAGGAGGTCATCACCAGTAATATAGAGAGGGAAGGTCATCACCAGTAATATAGAGAGGGAAGGTCATCACCAGTAATATATAGAGAGGAGGTCATCACCAGTAATATATAGAGAGGAGGTCATCACCAGTAATATAGAGAAAGAGGAGGTCATCAGCAGTAATATAGAGAGGAGGTCATCAGCAGTAATATAGAGAGGAGGTCATCAGCAGTAATATAGAGAAAGAGGAGGTCATCAGCAGTAATATAGAGAGGAGGTCATCAGCAGTAATAGAGAGAGGAGATCATCACCAGTAATATAGAGAGGAGATCATCACCAGTAATATAGAGAGAGGAGGTCATCAGCAGTAATATAGAGAAAGAGGAGGTCATCAGCAGTAATATAGAGAGGAGGTCATCAGCAGTAATATAGAGAAAGAGGAGGTCATCAGCAGTAATATAGAGAGGAGATCATCACCAGTAATATATAGAGAGAGGAGGTCATCAGCAGTAATATAGAGAAAGAGGAGGTCATCACCAGTAATATAGAGAGGGGTGGTCATCACCATTAATATATAGAGAGGAGGTCATCACCAGTAATATATAGAGTGGAGGTCATCACCGGTAATATATAGAGAGGAGGTCATCACCAGGAATATAGAGAAAGAGGAGGTCATCACCAGTAATATATAGAGAGGAGGTCATCACCAGTAATATAGAGAAAGAGGAGGTCATCACCAGTAATATATAGAGAGGAGGTCATCACCAGTAATATAGAGAAAGAGGAGGTAATCAGCAGTAATATAGAGAGAGGAGGTCATCACCAGTAATATAGAGAGGGAAGGTCATCACCAGTAATATAGAGAGGGAAGGTCATCACCAGTAATATATAGAGAGGAGGTCATCACCAGTAATATATAGAGAGGAGGTCATCACCAGTAATATAGAGAAAGAGGAGGTCATCACCAGTAATATATAGAGAGGAGGTCATCACCAGTAATATAGAGAAAGAGGAGGTCATCACCAGTAATATAGAGAGAGGAGGTCATCACCAGTAATATAGAGAGGGAAGGTCATCACCAGTAATATAGAGAGGAGGTCATCACCAGTAATATATTGAGAGGAGGTCATCACTGGTAATATAGAGAGGAGGTCACCACCAGTAATATATAGAGAGGAGGTCATCACCAGTAATATATAGAGGAGGTCATCACCAGTAGTATAGAGAGGAGGTCATCAGCAGTAATATAGAGTGAGGAGGTTATCAGCAGTAATATAGAGAGGAGGTCATCACCAGTAATATAGAGAAAGAGGAGGTCATCACCAGTAATATAGAGAGAGTAGGTCATCACCAGTAATATAGAGAGGGAAGGTCATCACCAGTAATATAGAGAGGGAAGGTCATCACCAGTAATATATAGAGAGGATGTCATCACCAGTAACATAGAGAGAGGAGTTCATCACCAGTAATATAGAGAAAGAGGAGGTCATCACCAGTAATATATAGAGAGGAGGTCATCACCAGTAATATAAAGAGAGGATGTCATCACCAGTAACATAGAGAGAGGAGGTCATCACCAGTAATATATAGAGAGGAGGTCATCACCAGTAATATATAGAGAGGAGGTCATCACCAGTAATATATAGAGGAGGTCATCACCAGTAATATAGAGAGGAGGTCATCAGCAGTAATATAGAGTGAGGAGGTTATCAGCAGTAATATAGAGAGGAGGTCATCAGCAGTAATATAGAGAGAGGAGGACATCAGCAGTAATATAGAGAGGAGGTAATCAGCAGTAATATAGAGAGGAGGTCATCACCAGTAATATAGAGAGGAGGTCATCAGCAGTAATATAGAGAAAGAGGAGGTCATCAGCAGTAATATATAGAGGAGGTCATCAGCAGTAATATAGAGAAAGAGGAGGTCATCAGCAGTAATATAGAGAGGAGGTCATCAGCAGTAATATAGAGAGAGGAGGTCATCAGCAGTAATATAGAGAAAGAGGAGGTCATCAGCAGTAATATAGAGAGGAGGTCATCAGCAGTAATATAGAGAGGAGATCATCACCAGTAATATAGAGAGAGGAGGTCATCAGCAGTAATATAGAGAAAGAGGAGGTCATCAGCAGTAATATAGAGAGGAGGTCATCAGCAGTAATATAGAGAGGAGATCATCACCAGTAATATAGAGAGAGGAGGTCATTAGCAGTAATATAGAGAAAGAGGATGTCATCACCAGTAATATAGAGAGGGGTGGTCATCACCAGTAATATATAGAGAGGAGGTCATCACCAGTAATATATAGAGGGGAGGTCATCACCGGTAATATATAGAGAGGAGGTCATCACCAGGAATATAGAGAAAGAGGAGGTCATCACCAGTAATATATAGAGAGGAGGTCATCACCAGTAATATAGAGAAAGAGGAGGTCATCACCAGTAATATATAGAGAGGAGGTCATCACCAGTAATATAGAGAAAGAGGAGGTCATCACCAGTAATATAGAGAGAGGAGGTCATCACCAGTAATATAGAGAGGAGGTCATCAGCAGTAATATAGAGAGAGGAGGTCATCAGCAGTAATATAGAGAAAGAGGAGGTCATCAGCAGTAATATAGAGAGGAGGTCATCAGCAGTAATATAGAGAGGAGATCATCACCAGTAATATAGAGAGAGGAGGTCATCAGCAGTAATATAGAGAAAGAGGAGGTCATCAGCAGTAATATAGAGAGGAGGTCATCAGCAGTAATATAGAGACGAGATCATCACCAGTAATATAGAGAGAGGAGGTCATCAGCAGTAATATAGAGAAAGAGGAGGTCATCACCAGTAATATAGAGAGGGGTGGTCATCACCAGTAATATATAGCGAGGAGGTCATCACCAGTAATATATAGAGGGGAGGTCATCACCGGTAATATATAGAGAGGAGGTCATCACCAGGAATATAGAGAAAGAGGAGGTCATCACCAGTAATATATAGAGAGGAGGTCATCACCAGTAATATAGAGAAAGAGGAGGTCATCACCAGTAATATATAGAGAGGAGGTCATCACCAGTAATATAGAGAAAGAGGAGGTCATCACCAGTAATATAGAGAGAGGAGGTCATCACCAGTAATATAGAGAGGAGGTCATCAGCAGTAATATAGAGAGAGGAGGTCATCAGCAGTAATATAGAGAAAGAGGAGGTCATCAGCAGTAATATAGAGAGGAGGTCATCAGCAGTAATATAGAGAGGAGATCATCACCAGTAATATAGAGAGAGGAGGTCATCAGCAGTAATATAGAGAAAGAGGAGGTCATCAGCAGTAATATAGAGAGGAGGTCATCAGCAGTAATATAGAGAGGAGATCATCACCAGTAATATAGAGAGAGGAGGTCATCAGCTGTAATATAGAGAAAGAGGAGGTCATCACCAGTAATATAGAGAGGGGTGGTCATCACCAGTAATATATAGAGAGGAGGTCATCACCAGTAATATATAGAGGGGAGGTCATCACCGGTAATATATAGAGAGGAGGTCATCACCAGGAATATAGAGAAAGAGGAGGTCATCACCAGTAATATATAGAGAGGAGGTCATCACCAGTAATATAGAGAAAGAGGAGGTCATCACCAGTAATATAGAGAGAGGAGGTCATCACCAGTAATATAGAGAGGGAAGGTCATCACCAGTAATATAGAGAGGAGGTCATCACCAGTAATATATTGAGAGGAGGTCATCACTGGTAATATAGAGAGGAGGTCACCACCTGTAATATATAGAGAGGAGGTCATCACCAGTAATATATAAAGGAGGTCATCACCAGTAATATAGAGAGGAGGTCATCAGCAGTAATATAGAGTGAGGAGGTTATCAGCAGTAATATAGAGAGGAGGTCATCACCAGTAATATAGAGAAAGAGGAGGTCATCACCAGTAATATAGAGAGAGGAGGTCATCACCAGTAATATAGAGAGGGAAGGTCATCACCAGTAATATAGAGAGGGAAGGTCATCACCAGTAATATATAGAGAGGATGTCATCACCAGTAACATAGAGAGAGGAGTTCATCACCAGTAATATAGAGAAAGAGGAAGTCATCACCAGTTATATATAGAGAGGAGGTCATCACCAGTAATATAAAGAGAGGATGTCATCACCAGTAACATAGAGAGAGGAGGTCATCACCAGTAATATATAGAGAGGAGGTCATCACCAGTAATATATAGAGAGGAGGTCATCACCAGTAATATATAGAGGAGGTCATCACCAGTAATATAGAGAGGAGGTCATCAGCAGTAATATAGAGTGAGGAGGTTATCAGCAGTAATATAGAGAGGAGGTCATCAGCAGCAATATAGAGAGAGGAGATCATCAGCAGTAATATAGAGAGGAGGTCATCAGCAGTAATATATAGAGAGGAGGTCATCACCAGTAATATAGAGAGGAGATCATCACCAGTAATATATAGAGAGGAGGTCATCAGCAGTAATATAGAGAGAGGAGGTCATCAGCAGTAATATAGAGAAAGAGGAGGTCATCAGCAGTAATATAGAGAGGAGGTCATCAGCAGTAATATAGAGAGAGGAGGTCATCAGCAGTAATATAGAGAAAGAGGAGGTCATCAGCAGTAATATAGAGAGGAGGTCATCAGCAGTAATATAGAGAGGAGATCATCACCAGTAATATAGAGAGAGGAGGTCATCAGCAGTAATATAGAGAAAGAGGAGGTCATCAGCAGTAATATAGAGAAAGAGGAGGTCATCACCAGTAATATAGAGAGAGGAGGTCATCAGCAGTAATATAGAGAAAGAGGAGGTCATCAGCAGTAATATAGAGAGGACGTCATCATCAGTAATATATAGAGAGGAGTACATCACCAGTAATATAGAGAGGAGGTCACCACCAGTATTATATAGAGAGGAGGTCATCACCAGTAATATATAGAGGAGGTCATCACCAGTAAGATAGAGAGGAGGTCATAAGCAGTAATATAGAGTGAGGAGGTTATCAGCAGTAATATAGAGAGGAGGTCATCACCAGTAATATAGAGAAAGAGGAGGTCATCACCAGTAATATAGAGAGAGGAGGTCATCACCGGTAATATAGAGAGGGAAGGTCATCACCAGTAATATAGAGAGGGAAGGTCATCACCAGTAATATATAGAGAGGATGTCATCACCAGTAACATAGAGAGAGGAGGTCATCACCAGTAATATAGAGAAAGAGGAGGTCATCACCAGTAATATATAGAGAGGAGGTCATCACCAGTAATATATAGAGGAGGTCATCACCAGTAATATAGAGAGGAGGTCATCAGCAGTAATATAGAGTGAGGAGGTTATCAGCAGTAATATAGAGAGGAGGTCATCAGCAGTAATATAGAGAGAGGAGATCATCAGCAGTAATATAGAGATGAGGTCCTCAGCAGTAATATATAGAGAGGAGGTCATCACCAGTAATATAGAGAAAGAGGAGGTCATCACCAGTAATATATAGAGAGGAGATCATCACCAGTAATATAAAGAGAGGATGTCATCACCAGTAACATAGAGAGAGGAGGTCATCACCAGTAATATATAGAGAGGAGGTCATCACCAGTAATATATAGAGAGGAGGTCATCACCAGTAATATATAGAGGAGGTCATCACCAGTAATATAGAGAGGAGGTCATCAGCAGTAATATAGAGTGAGGAGGTTATCAGCAGTAATATAGAGAGGAGATCATCACCAGTAATATAGAGAGAGGAGGTCATCAGCAGTAATATAGAGAAAGAGGAGGTCATCAGCAGTCATATAGAGAAAGAGGAGGTGATCAGCAGTAATATAGAGAAAGAGGAGGTCATCAGCAGTAATATAGAGAGGAGGTCATCAGCAGTATTATAGAGAGGAGATCATCACCAGTAATATAGAGAGAGGAGGTCATCAGCAGTAATATAGAGAAAGAGGAGGTCATCAGCAGTAATATAGAGAGGAGGTCATCAGCAGTAATATATAGAGAGGAGGTCATCACCAGTAATATAGAGAGGAGATCATCACCAGTAATATAGAGAGAGGAGGTAATCAGCAGTAATATATAGAGAGGAGGTCATCACCAGTAATATATAGAGGAGGTCATCACCAGTAATATAGAGAGGAGATCATCAGCAGTAATATAGAGAGGAGGTCATCAGCAGTAATATATAGAGGAGATCATCAGCAGTAATATAGAGAGAGGAGATCATCAGCAGTAATATAGAGAGGAGGTCATCACCAGTAATATATAGAGGAGGTCATCACCAGTAATATAGAGAGGAGGTCATCAGCAGTAATATAGAGAGAGGAGGTCATCACCAGTAATATAGAGAAAGAGGAGGTCATCACCAGTAATATATAGAGAGGATGTCATCACCAGTAATATATAGAGAGGAGGTCATCACCAGTAATATAAAGAGAGGATGTCATCACCAGTAACATAGAGAGAGGAGGTCATCACCAGTAATACATAGAGAGGAGGTCATCACCAGTAATACATAGAGAGGAGGTCATCACCAGTAATATATAGAGGAGGTCATCACCAGTAATATAGAGAGGAGGTCATCAGCAGTAATATAGAGTGAGGAGGTTATCAGCAGTAATATAGAGAGGAGGTCATCAGCAGTAATATAGAGAGAGGAGATCATCAGCAGTAATATAGAGAGGAGGTCATCAGCAGTAATATATAGAGAGGAGGTCATCACCAGTAATATAGAGAGGAGATCATCACCAGTAATATAGAGAGAGGAGGTCATCAGCAGTAATATAGAGAAAGAGGAGGTCATCAGCAGTAATATAGAGAAAGAGGAGGTCATCAGCAGTAATATAGAGAAAGAGGAGGTCATCAGCAGTAATATAGAGAGGAGGTCATCAGCAGTAATATAGAGAGGAGATCATCACCAGTAATATAGAGAGAGGAGGTCATCAGCAGTAATATAGAGAAAGAGGAGGTCATCAGCAGTAATATAGAGAGGAGGTCATCACCAGTAATATAGAGAGGAGATCATCACCAGTAATATAGAGAGAGGAGGTAATCAGCAGTAATATATAGAGAGGAGGTCATCACCAGTAATATATAGAGAGGAGATCATCACCAGTAATATAGAGAGAGGAGGTAATCAGCAGTAATATATAGAGAGGAGGTCATCACCAGTAATATATAGAGAGGAGGTCATCAGCAGTAATATATAGAGAGGAGGTCATCACCAGTAATATAGAGAGAGGAGGTCATCACCAGTAATATAGAGAGAGGAGGTCATCAGCAGTAATATAGAGAGGAGGTCATCAGCAGTAATATAGAGAGAGGAGGTCATCAGCAGTAATATAGAGAGGAGGTCATCAGCAGTAATATAGAGAGGAGGTCATCACCAGTAATATAGAGAGGAGATCATCACCAGTAATATAGAAAGAGGAGGTCATCACCAGTAATATATAGAGAGTAGGTCATCACCATTAATATAGAGAGAGGAGGTCATCACCAGTAATATAGAGAGAGGAGGTCATCACCAGTAATATAGAGAGGAGGTCATCACCAGTAATATAGAGAGGAGGTCATCACCAGTAATATAGAGAGAGGAGGTCATCACCAGTAATATAGAGAGGAGGTCATCACCAGTAATATAGAATGGGCCGGTGACATCTTTCTTCTTAGCACTTCCTGGGACTGTAATTAAAACACAGTTAAATGTTGCCTTTTAGGACTTCTTCTCTCTGTGTAGGTGAGGCGCAGTCCAAATTCCAGCACCATGCATCACCTACCTAATGGTACACTAATGTTGTTGGAAAGACTGGTCTTCGGCTTCTGTCGTTATGGAAGGGAAGTTGTGGATCAAAATAACCTTCCCTAGTAAGGGGTTGAAAATAGCTGCTTAAAAACCTGTCAAAGGCAGGCAGGGTTTTAAGAGCGCTCTGTGTGCTGCAAGCACTTTCATAGAGAAAACCTTACAGTCAGCCATAGACTCCAGGATGTACAACAACAACGATCTGAGGTGGTCTCCTTGAGCATCATATGTTGAAATCAAAATCCATATCAAGCAATGGAAACATTTACACTCAACACATTTCATCCAGTATCAACATTGGATTTTACTGGTTGATGTTATGTTTTTGTAACTGAATTTTTTATGGTCATCATTAATTTAATGATATCAATGCTATCATGGACAAAAACTGTTTTGTGAAAATCTTATTGACTACAGCAAACAGGGGCATGATAAATGGAAAATCAATCAACATCCATTTATTCATATCTGAACATCCATTTATTCATATCTGAACATCCATTTATTCATATCTGAACATCCATTTATTCATATCTGAACATCCATTTATTCATATCTGAACATCCATTTATTCATATCTGAACATCCATTTATTCATATCTGAACATCCATTTATTCATATCTGAACATCCATTTATTCATATCTGCACATCCATTTATTCATATCTGAACATCCATTTATTCATATCTGCACATCCATTTATTCATATCTGCACATCCATTTATTCATATCTGCAGTGGCATCCATCAGGGCTCCCGAGTGGCGCAGCGGTCTAAGGCACTGCATCTCACCGCTTGAGGCGTCACTACAGACCGAGTGGCGCAGCGGTCTAAGGCACTGCATCTCACTGCTTGAGGCGTCACTACAGACCCCCTGGTTCGATTCCAGGCTGTATCACAACCGGCCGTGATTGGGAGTCCCATAGGGCGGCGCAACAATTGGCCCAGCGTCGTCCGGGTTTGGTCCGGTGTAGGGCGTCATTGTAAATAAAAATGTGTTCTTAACTGACTTGCCTAGTTAAATAAAGGGGTGTACAGTGACAGAGATCCCCCAGCCATCAGGACCCATTATTATCTAGTTAGAAGGCCAACCTTGCCTCCACACATTCACTTTCTGTCTGTCCACTTCTCTCCTATCCATCACACTAGAGAGGAATGGGAATTGATACTGTATTTATCACACATTGTGATGTTCTGTCTTATTATGGGCTGCTGTGAGCTGTTGATTGGTTTGGTGATAGGTTGATTGGTTTGGTGATTGGTTGAGTGGTTTGGTGATTGGTTGATTGGTTTGGTGATTGGTTGATTGATGTGGTGATAGGTTGATTGGTTTGGTGATTGGTTGAGTGGTTTGGTGATTGGTTGATTGGTTGAGTGGTTTGGTGATTGGTTGATTGGTTTGGTGATTGGTTGATTGGTTTGGTGATTGGTTGATTGGTTTGGTGATTGGTTGAGTGGTTTGGTGATTGGTTGATTGGTTTGGTGATTGGTTGAGTGGTTTGGTGATTGTGTCCCAATATCTTCTGCTTCATGAGAAGGCCTAATAATGGGTAAAATAATCTGAAATGTTAAACATTTTAAATTGCTTTCACATATCCAAGTCTTTTCAATTAGGGGTTATCAAAAGGAGATGAGGCAAGGAAATGATGTAAGGAAAGGAACACTATTTGACAATATTGGGACACAGCCAATGAATCGATAAAGCCTTGGCCGCTACTTTAACTTCCCTCTTTTGAATACCTTTTTTTGTTGTTTTATCGTTTTTGACTTCCACCCAGGGAAGTTTCAAATTAAGTGACTCTAATCTTGTAAAATGTTTCTCTGGCAGACATTCAGCGGCCAAATGTCACCCCTATTCCCTACATAGTGCACTACTTTTGACCAGGGCTCTATGGGCTTCTGTTCAAATGTAGTGCACTATATAGGGAATGGGGTGCCATTTGGGAAACATTCAGAGCATCCCAAACGATCCGGGCCGGTGGTTTACAGAGTAGAGAAACTAAGGCACAAAGGAAAACCCATAATATGATAATAAAACTGAGTTTTCTCTAAAATGCAAAAAGGCCATTAGAAGAAACCACCGTACGTCTGACTCGTAATGAAGACATGGTAGAGTAATTTATCAACACTGCCTGCATCCCAAATGGCAACCTATTCCCTGCATAGTGCACTACTGTTGACCATAGAATGGCACCCTATTCCCTATATAGTGCACTACTGTTGACCAGAGAATGGCACCCTATTCCCTATATAGTGCACTACTGTTGACCAGGGCCCTGTTTAAACATCATGCACTATATACTGTAGGCAATAGAGTGCCGTTTGGGTTCGCAGCCTGATATTTGTCAAGGTCACATGGGGGGGTAGAGATAATTAGCACCTCTCTGTCTGTATTCAGCGTGAAGATTACAGGCAAAAACGACATCAAAACATTGATCAAACAGTCTACTAGAAGGATTGCAGTACTAATGGAATCTTGCATCATCTCACTCAGTTTGACCTATACCACGATCACTTTCAGATACTCGTTCCCCCCCCTAATATGAAATATTATGACCAATATACAGTTTTTTTTTTATGCAAATAGATGCAGCCCACTTTTCACATTTGAGATCCTTCTGGTGATACTTGATACTACTCATCCATATACAGTAGGTAAACCCTATCCCAGGCTCACCCTTCCTAAGTACCTAAATCTCTGTCCCTCATTGCACACCACCCCTGCTCTTCTCCCCTCTTCACTTCTTGATATATGCTAAGCGGGATCCTTGGGACATCCCTATCCTAAATCCTAACTAACCCTAACCCCTACACTTACCTTAACTATAACCCTTACCTGAGCCCCTATCCTAACCCCTACCCTTACCCTAACCGCTAACCCTTACGTTAACCGTTAAAAAAATTTTAAAACTTCAATGGGGTGACGTCAGAGTTGGACATCCCAAGGATCCCTCTTAGACATTTCCTTCACTTCTCTCTCAATACAATTTCCTACAGCGCAGTTCCCCCTGAGAGCCAGTCAGACATTGTGTGAGACACTGACCTCTGCAGGACTCAGGAAGATTCTAAAAAGAAAAATATTCATGTTTGAAAGGTTATTTCTTAAAAGTTTCTAAATTGACATATGGAATTGTTTTAAGATGGTCATTCTAAGGATCATTTATTTGATTCAGAATTTTAGAACCCCTTTAGGTATCAAAAACAAATATTACAAAATGATTTGATAAAATATTGAATTTGGCCTTTACTACTACAGCCCAGAGAAATGCATTATGGGTTTAAAGACAATACGCTACAAGATTATACACTAGGGGCTCGATTCAATCAGTATCGTGGAAGTTCAGCGCTATAGTGCGATTGAAATTTTAAAAGGCAACGTTTGCGCATTCGCGGAGACTGCATTCACGGTAAACGCTGCATACAGTATGTCTGCTCAATCAGAAACAACCTTTACATTTCAATCGTGGTAGAACTCTAAACTTCCGCGATACGGATTGAGCCCTAAATCATATGATTCAGATTGTGCACAATATGCTCCTCCTTCCTAAACAATCTAAAAGGTATGCAGACGTGAAATGCAATTACTCAGACGAAGAAGTCCATCATATGAAAAAGTGAGTCGTACCACTGGTCGAAGCCTCTCTAAAATGTATCATACATTCTCAAAGAAAAGTATTTTCCTCATCCGCCTGTAATCTTTCCAATAGGATTATTCTTGTAGTATTTTTGCAGATAAATGATGAAACATTAGGCTGATTGTCCCTCGCCTGGTGTAGGTATAACAAAGACATATGACACAAACATGATGAAGCATATTCTGACATGTATTGTTGTCCAAAGTTGCTGTTCAGTCCTTTTTTAATGAATGGGATGAAGTGACCGTTAATAAATGTGATGGTGGAATGCACTCAACATAATCAACCATTAGCCTTGTAGGAAGGTACGGAGTTATTGTGATTGGTTGGTTACTTGGATATGATGTGTTTGTCATTCTCTCTCTCTCTCTCTCTCTCTCTCTCTCTCTCTCTCTCTCTCTCTCTCTCTCTCTCTCTCTCTCTCTCTCTCTCTCTCTCTCTCTCTCTCTCTCTCTCTCTCTCTCTCTCTCTCTCTCTCTCCTTACTCAGTGTCAAGGGCTGAGGTGTATGGTGTGTGGAAGTCAGGCGCAGGACACCGAAGCTAGTCCAACAAAGTTTACTGAAGTAAACCAATAGGCAAAATACAGAGAACAGCCTCAACAATAAACAGAGGCGAGAAAATACGCAAACTGTGCGTAAAACAAATAGACACGAAAACAGGTACAAAACACGCAGCACAACAGACAGGCGAAAAACAACACACAATCTAGCCTAAGCAAAACAAGGAACTTATAGGACAAGTAATCAACACACAAATGGACACAGGTGTAAAAGACAGACGAAAGCAATCACACCAACAAACATAGAGCGGTGGCAGCTAGTACTCCGGGGACGGCGAACGCCGAAGCCTGCCCAAACCAGGAGAAGGAGCAGTCTCGGCAGAATCCGTGACAGTACCCCCCCCTTGACGCGCGGCTCCAGCAGTGCGCCGACCCCGGCCTCGGGGACGGCCAGGAGGAAGCGGACCCGGGCGCGTGGGATGCCCACGGTGGAACTCAGTCAGGAGGGATGGATCGAGGATGTCCCTCCTGGGCACCCAGCACCGTTCCTCCGGACCGTACCCCTCCCACTCCACGAGATACTGGAGACCACTCATCCGGCGCCTCGAGTCCAAGATGGTCCGGACCCTGTACGCCGGGGCCCCCTCGATGTCCAAAGGGGGCGGAGGGGTCTCTCCTATCTCATCTTCTTGGAGTGGGCCAGCTACCACCGGCCTGAGAAGAGACACATGGAACGAGGGGTTAATATTTTTGTACTCAATAGGCAGTTGTAACCTGTAACACACCTCGTTCAATCTTCTCAGGACTTTGAAGGGCCCCACAAACCGCCGACCCAGCTTCCGGCAGGGCAGGCGGAGGGGCAGGTTTCGAGTCGAGAGCCAGACTCGATCTCCCGGTGCGTACACCGGTCCCTCACTGCGGTGGCGATCGGCGCTCGCCTTTTGTTGACGGATGGCACGCTGCAGATGGACATGGGCAGCGTCCCACGTCTCCTCCGAGCGCCGAATCCACTCGTCCACCGCAGGGGCCTCGATCTGGCTCTCGTGCCATGGTGCCAGGACCGGCTGATAACCTAAAACACACTGGAAAGGTGTTAAATTGGTGGAGGAGTGGCGGAGAGAGTTCTGGGCCATCTCTGCCCAGGGGATGAACCTAGACCACTCCTCCGGCCGGTCCCGGCAATAGGACCTCAAAAACCTACCCACATCCTGGTTGACACGTTCAACCTGCCCATTGCTCTCTGGGTGGTACCCCGAGGTAAGGCTTACCGAGACCCCCAAGCGTTACATGAACGCCCCCCAAACTCTGGAGGTGAACTGGGGACCTCGGTCAGACACAATATCCTCGGGGACCCCATAGTGCCGGAACACATGGGTAAATAGGGCCTCAGCGGTCTGTAGGGCAGTAGGGAGACCCGGCATTGGGAGGAGACGACAGGCCTTGGAAAACCGATCCACAACGACCAAAATGGTGGTATTCCCCTGGGAGGGGGGTAGGTCGGTCACAAAATCCACCGATAAGTGGGACCATGGTCATTGTGGAACGGGCAGGGGATGTAACTTACCCCTGGGCAAATGTCTAGGCGCCTTACACTGGGCACACACCGAGCAGGAGGAGACATAAACCCTCACATCCCTAGCTAACGTTGGCCACCAATATTTCACGCTAAGGCAGTGCACTGTCCGGCCAATACCTGGATGTCCAGAGGAGGGTGATGTATGAGCCCAATAAATCAGGCGATCACGAACCTCGAGCGGGACATACGTCCGCCCCACAGGACACTCGGGGGGAGTAGGGTCGGTACGCAGTGCCCGCTCGATTTCCGCATCGACCTCCCACACCACCGGAGCCACCAAACAAGACTCCGGCAGTATGGAAGTAGGCTCAATGGACCTCTCTTCTGTGTCATACCGCCGGGACAGGGCGTCTGCCTTACCGTTCTGGGACCTTGGGATGTATGTGATCTTAAAAACAAACCGGGTCAGGAACATGTTCCACCTAGCCTGACGAGGGTTCAATCTCCTAGCTGCCCTGATGTACTCCAGGTTACGGTGATCAGTCAGAATGAGGAAAGGGTGTTGAGCCCCCTCAAGCCAATGCCTCCACACCTTTAGGGCCTGGACTACAGCTAACAGCTC
The DNA here is from genome assembly GCF_020615455.1 of Coregonus clupeaformis. Classification (NCBI taxonomy): domain Eukaryota; kingdom Metazoa; phylum Chordata; class Actinopteri; order Salmoniformes; family Salmonidae; genus Coregonus; species Coregonus clupeaformis. The sequence goes on along the minus strand of NC_059227.1, from coordinate 30,468,661 downwards.
CCTGTCCCCAACGTCATAGTTTCGCTCCGCCGAGCTGAGCTTCTTGGAGTAGAACGCACAGGGGCGGAGCTTAGGTGGCGTGCCGGACCGTTGTGACAGGACTGCCCCAATGCCGGCCTCGGACGCGTCTACCTCTACTTGGAATGGTAAAGAGGGATCCGGATGCGCCAGCACCGGGGCCGAGGTGAACAGGTTCATCAGTTTGGCAAATGCCCTGTCCGCCTCAGCTGACCACTGCAACCCGAACCGACCCCCCTTTAGCAAGGACGTAATGGGAGCTGCTACCTGTCCAAAGCCCCGGATAAACCTCCGGTAGTAATTAGCAAAACCCAAGAACTGCTGCACCTCTTTGACAGTAGTTGGAGTTTGCCAATTACGCACGGCCGACACACGGTCTACCTCTATCTCCACACCAGACGCGGACAACCGATAACCCAAAAAGGAGACGGACTCCTGGAAGAACAGGCATTTCTCTGCCTTGACATACAAGTCATGCTCCAACAGTCTTCTCAACACTCGGCGCACCAGGGCTACATGCTCGGCTCGGGTGGAAGAGTACACTAGGATGTCGTCGATGTATACTACCACACCCTGCCCATGCATGTCCCGGAAAATCTCGTCAACAAAGGATTGGAAGACTGAAGGAGCATTCATTAACCCGTATGGCATGACGAGATACTCGTAATGACCCGAGGTGGTGCTAAATGCGGTCTTCCATTCGTCCCCCTCCCTAATGCGTACCAGATTGTACGCGCTCCTGAGATCCAACTTTGTGAAGAACTGCGCTCCGCATAATGATTCTGTCATAGTCGCAATCAGCGGAAGAGGGTAACTGTACTTAACCGTGATCTGATTGAGACTACGATAGTCAATACACGGGCGCAAACCCCCGTCCTTCTTCTTCACAAAGAAGAAACTCGAGGAAACCGGGGAAGTAGAGGACCGTATGTATCCCTGTGCCAATGACTCGGCTATGTAAGTTTCCATAGCCGCTGTCTCCTCTTGAGACAGTGGATACACACGGCTCCACGGAAGTGCCGCTCCTGTTTGGAGATCTATCGCACAATCCCCCTGTCTATGAGGTGGTAGCCGTGTAGCCCTCGTTTTACTGAACACAAGTGCTAGATCCTCATACTCAGGGGGAATGTGCATTGCGGGCACTTGGTTCGGACTCTCTACCGAGGTCGCCCTAAGGAAACACCTAGACATCTCCCTACACACTGGGCAGACCACTCCATAAGAGCCCTCTGTTGCCACGCAATGGTAGGATCATGGGTGCTTAACCAGGAAGCCCCAGCACCACGGGATACGCAGGAGAGTCAATCAGATAAAACTGAATGATCTCCTCATGACCCCCCTGCGTCGTCATCTTAAGTGGTGCTGTGACTTCTCTGATCAGCCCCGATCCCAACGGCCGGCTGTCTAGGGCGTGAACAGGAAAGGGGGCTTCTACCGGCCGAAGGGGAATTCCTAACTTATAACAAAAAGCTCGATCAACAAAATTCCCAGCTGCGCCTGAATCTACTAGCGCCTTATGCTGGGAATGAGGTGCCACCTGTGGAAATCTCACAGGTATACTCATGTGACCAACAGAGAGCTCTGGGTAAGTGGGGCGCCTACTCACCTGAAATGACTCCCCAGTGCGTGACCTGTTGTCCCCTCTCCCAGGCGACCCTCCCCAGCACCTGGCCGCGGTGTGTCCTCCACGGCCACAGTTGGTGCAGGGGATGGCCCCCCCTCGGGTTCTCTCTCCTCCTCTCTCTAGCGCCCAGCACCCCGAGCTCCATGGGAACCGGCTCGGAGGTGCTGGAGGGTGGAAATGGACGACCCCCACTCGGGGACGTCCCGCGGGTAGCCAGCAGGGTGTCTAGACGGATGGAGATGTCTACCAACTGGTCGAAGGAAAGGTTGGTGTCCCTGCAGGCCAGCTCACGACGAACGTCCTCTCGTAGGCTACACCGGTAATGGTCGATGAGGGCCCTCTCATTCCACCCCGCATCCGCCGCTAGAGTCCGAACTCCAGGGCGAACTCCTGTGCGCTCCTCTTCCCCCTGTCGGAGGTGGAACAGACGCTCCCCCGCCGCCTTCCCCTCAGGTGGGTGATCGAAGACAGCCCTGAAGCGGCGGGAGAACTCCGCGTAGGTGATGGTAGCGGCGTCTATTCCCCTCCATTCGGCGTTGGCCCACTCCAACGCCTTGCCGGATAGACAGGAGATGAGGGCGGAGACGCTCTCGTACCCCGAGGGCGCTGGGTGTATGGTAGCCAGGTAGAGTTCCACCTGCAGGAGGAACCCCTGACACCCGGCTGCAGAACCGGTCATATGCCCTCGGGAGCGAGAGCCGTATGCCACTGGGTTCCGGTGCTGAGAGAGGAGGACTGGCCGTTGGTGATGGGATGGTGTGAGAAGGCGTGGGCACCTCTCCAGTCACCAACCGGCGCAGAGTGTTGGACACCTCGTTCATGGCGGCCCCAAGTTGCCGGATCATGGTGTCTTGATCGCTGATCCGATCCTCCAGCGACTTGGGTGCCGCCACTGCTCCTGCTGACTCCATGGTGGTGTGTTGTTCTGTCAAGGGCTGAGGTGTATGGTGTGTGGAAGTCAGGCGCAGGACACCGAAGCTAGTCCAACAAAGTTTACTGAAGTAAACCAATAGGCAAAATACAGAGAACGGCCTCAACAATAAACAGAGGCGAGAAAATACGCAAACTGTGCGTAAAACAAATAGACACGAAAACAGGTACAAAACACGCAGCACAACGGACAGGCGAAAAACAACACACAATCTAGCCTAAGCAAAACAAGGAACTTATAGGACAAGTAATCAACACACAAATGGACACAGGTGTAAAAGACAGACGAAAGCAATCACACCAAGAAACATAGAGCGGTGGCAGCTAGTACTCCGGGGACGGCGAACGCCGAAGCCTGCCCGAACCAGGAGAAGGAGCAGTCTCGGCAGAATCCGTGACACTCAGAAAACAGGCTTCTGGCAAACAGTCGTGGCAAATCTTCAGCCAGTTTGCCGCATGCTTATATTTTTACATGCAAATTGGTTTTGTGGCAAACTGTTGTGGCAAATTTGCGGCGACTTGTGAACTTCTGGCAGTCAATGCTGGAAAACTTGTGGCGAACATTTTACTGTTTGCTGCAAATTCGCTGCAAACTCATGATGAATATGCAAATTAGATACGTTTTTGTTGTTGTTGTAATAATATGCCATTTAGCAGATGCTTTTATCCAAAGTGACTTACAGTCATGTGTGCATACATTTTTACGTATGGGTGGTCCCGGGGATCGAACCCACTACCCTGGCATTACAAGCGCCATGCTCTACCAATTGAGCTAGAGAGGACCACCCAAATGTTGTGTATTAACAACATTTAAATGACATATCTACTTAAACCAAATCACATATAACTTTAAATTAACTTTATTCTCACAGAAAAACTAAACAAAACATACTAAATATACTAAATTTACAAAAAAATATTTATTCAATGTCTTACCAGATAACAATAAATCCAATACAACTTGAAATCATCAGCATGCTAATGAAGAAAAGGGCAAAGACGGAATATTTCCCAAATAAATTGTTAATTTAATATTTTTATGTAGATACAATGGCAGCTTCATTAAATATTACCCGCAAAACACCAGTCTCAACATCAACAGTGAAGAGGCGACTCCGGGATGCTTACCTTCTAGGCAGCATCCCGGAGTCGCCTCTTCACTGTTGACATTGAGACTGGTGTTTTGTGGGTACTATTTAATGAAGCTGCCAGTTGAGGACCTGTGAGGCATCTGTTTCTCAAACTAGACACTCTATTGTATTTGTCCTCTTGCTCAGTTGTGCACCGGGGCCTCCCACTCCTCTTTCTATTCTGGTTAGAGCTAGTTTGCGCTGTTCTGTGAAGGGAGTAGTACACAGCGTTGTACAAGATCTTCAGTTTCTTGGCAATTTCTCGCATAGAGTAGCCTTCATTTCACAGAACAAGAATAGACTGACGAGTTTCAGAAGAAAGTTATTTGTTTCTGGCCATTTTGAGCCTGTAATCGAACCCACAATTGCTGATGCTCCAGTTACTCAACTAGTCTCAAGAAGGCCAGTTGTATGGCTTCTTTAATCAGCACAACCGTTTTCAGCTGTGCTAACATAATTGCAAAAGGGTTTTCTAATGATCAATTAGCCTTTTAAAATGATAAACTTGGATTAGCAAACACAACGTGCCATTGGAACACAGGACAGATGGTTGCTGATAATGGGCCTCTGTACGCCTATGTAGATATTCCATTAACAATCAGCTGTTTCCAGCTACAATAGCCATTTACAACATTAACAATGTCTACACTGTATTTCTGATCAATTTGATGTTATTTTAATGGACAAAGAAATTGCTTTTCTTTCGAAAACAAGGACATTTCTAAGTGACCCCAAACTTTTGAACGGTAGTGTATGTCTGACCAAATCTGCCCTACTGCCTCTCAAGACCACGATGGAGGACTCCATCTTTTTTTTATGGAATCCCAATAGTTTCTCATTTTAAATATTTAGGAATCAATATATTTACTTAAAACTTCAACAGAACTTTCAAATCAATTCAATTAGATCTTAGTAGATGGACTAACATCCCAGCCGCACTGCCGGCAGAATGTATATTGTTAAAATGAATATATTGTGAGCTCAATGCTTGATATGTCTCCCCCTTCTGGCTATTGGGATAAAATTCACCGTGTGTTTTCAAAATGTATACGGAAAGGTAAGAGATCCCGGATTAAATTAACACATTTACAAAGAGGGAAAGACGCTGGAGGGCTATCCATACCAAACTTCAAATTGTATTTCCAAGCACTAGCATTTCACCCAATTATATAAATTGCTTTAGACGGGACTCTTCCGCTCCCTGGCTGAGAACAGAGAGAGATATGACGGCTCCCATTACCCAGGAGGAAGTGGTGTTCATTGAACTCCTAAACTACGCTTTGGCCCTATTATTACACAAGCAATTTATTTTTGGAGCAAAATTGAAAAACGATGCAACTATAAAATGAAATGGCACGTCCCAAACTCCAGTGTTTAACAACAATGCCTTGCGATTGGGAGGAAGGCCTTTCACATCACCCCAATGGTCCAAATGTGGTATCCGTGCCCATGGTGATATCACGGATAGTAATGGTTTGAGGACATTCCAAGATCTGAAATAAGTATTTATATTTTACCAGGTAACTCTTTATTTCTTTATCTCCAATTTAGGTCAGCTATGCTGGTCTATGAAGTTCCATGGGAAACCCAGCTGTCCAACCATCCAATGAATGAATTTGTAAACAGATCATCTGGTCACCCGAAAGGACTAATCTCTGTAACATACAGTATAAACAACTATTGGAAAGCTCATTCTCTGAGCTAGCCATTAAAAAGGCATGGTCCACAGATCTAAATGTAACTGAATCATCCTTTAACTGGACCGGAATATAGAAAAAATATGACCTTGGCATCCTGTAATCTGAACCATCAATTTATTCTGAAAAATATGACAAAATAAATAAATAGTTGGTCACAAAAACACAAAAACATGACATTGCTACCAGGCATCAATTAGTTAACACAATTTTAAAGTTTGTTAGGAAGTGTGATTCATCAGTTAGACACTGGTCAGACAACTTCAGTAGGTAGCTAGAGAGCTTCGTTTCCATTTTACAACATATCTATTTTCTTCCCCCTGACTGGTCGTCAACGGTTTCTGGTCTTGGAACTCGTGTTCACGAGAAACAGTGCCTGGTAAACTGTTTGCCACTAGTGGCTATAAATATTGTTGACACAGGTTTGCCACAGAATCAAATAGAATCTAGAGAGTACTGTTTGCCAGAAGAAGAAAAAAATCTATGGCGAACTGTTCGCCACTAAAGCCTCTTATTGACGGCTAGTGGTATGACGGGAATGTTGAGTCACACTTCCTGTTTCCTGTTTAAGCTGACCACTCAGGAAGCAGCTCAGGAAGCTGTAGGATCTGTCGTCTGTGTGGTGGAGCCAATCACCTGTCTTATCTCTTAGCTCCACAACCATTCCCTGGTTACTTCCTAAATGCCACCTTATTCTCTATGTAGTTCACTGCTAACCAATAGGGCTTTTGGTCAAAAGTAGTGCACTAAATAAGGCTGATGGAGCCAATCCTCAGCTGTCTTATCTCTGTTACACAACTGTACCCTATTATATGATCAGAATTTAAAATGGACTGGACTCCAGGGGGGGCATTTGTAAACCTGGGTCAAATATACAGAACACACCATTTCTGCAGACTGTATTCAATAAATAGAATGGCTGTTACTCTGACTATACCCCCTCTAGTGGTGGAAGAACACTATGCAAATACAATAATCAGTGATTCTGGGTGGTGACTTCCTGGTTGTCAGTTTCTAGTTACTGTTGATATTTATAGACCTAGCTACTAGCTATCTATTATCCCACAGTACCAGCAAATCAATCAGCAAATCAATCAGCAAATCAATCAGCAAATCAATCAGCAAATCAATCAGCAAATCAATCAGAAAATCAATGCTGCGAATACAGAAAGTCATGTTACTACCTATGGCCTACTGTATGTTGCATGGCTCTCAACATTCACTGGAAGCGGCTTAAATTATGAATCTTTATTAGTAAAAGCTGTCTTCAGACAGTATATTTTATACTTCAGGGGAAAGTTCTTACAAAAGAAGTCCAGAAATAACGAGGTCCATCTCAACCGTCTGCGTACCACCACCATTCCACCACCTCTCAGGATCTGCCTTTACTGGTCCTACATGTCCACTAATCTCTCCAGAAGTCAATGTGTTCGTCCGTCTGTCTGTCTGTCTGTCTGTCTGTCTGTCTGTCTGTCTGTCTGTCTGTCTGTCTGTCTGTCATATTACAGTTCATGGCTCGACACGAATCAATAACGACAAGGAAAGATGTCAAATTCTGCAGTGGGATGCATAGGGGCAGATACACCACATGACCAGAAATGTGGACACCTGCTCATCGAACATCTCATTCCAAAATCATGGGCATTAATATGGAGTTGGTCCCCCCTTTGCTGCTATAACAGCCTCCACTCTTCTGGGAAGGCTTTCCACTAGATGATGGAACATTGCTGCGGGGACTTGCCTCCATTCAGCCACAAGAGCATTAGTGAGGACGGGCACTGATGTTGGGCGATTAGGCCTGGCTCGCAGTCGGCGCTCCAATTCATCCCAAAGGTGATCGATGGGGTTGAGGTCAGGGCTCTGTGCAGGCCAGTCAAGTTCTTCCACACCAATCTCGACAAACCATTTCTGTATGGACCTTGCTTTGTGCACGGGGCATTGTCATACTGAAACAGGAAAGTTCCTTCCCCAAACTGTTGGAAGCACAGAATAATCTAGAATGTCATTGTATGCTGTAGCGTTAAGATTCTCCTTCACTGGAACTAAGGGGCCTAGCCCGAACCATGAAAAACAGCCCCAGACCATTATTCCACCAAACTTTACAGTTGGCACTATGCATTGGGGCAGGTAGCATTCTCCTGGCATCCACTAAACCCAGATTTGTCCGTCGGACTGCCAGATGGTGAAGCGTGATTCATCACTACAGAGAACGTGTTTCCAGTGCTCCAGAGTCCAATGGCTGCGAGCCTTCCAGCACTCCAGCAGACGCTTGGCATTGAGCATGGTGATCTTAGGCTTGTGTGCGGCTGCTCGGCCATGGAAACCAATTTCATGAAGCTCCCGGCGAATAGTTGTTGTGCTGACGTTGCTTCCAGAGGCAGTTTGGAACTCTGTAGTGAGTGTTTCAACCGAGGGCAGTCCCGTTCTATGAGCTTGTGTGGCCTACCACTTCGCAGCTGAGCTGTTGTTGCTCTTAGAGGTTTCCACTTCACAATAACAGCACTTACAGTTGACCGGGGCAGCTCTAGCAGGGCAGAATTTTGACGAACTGACTTATTGGAAAGGTGGCATCCTATGACGGTGCCACGTTGAAAGTCACTGATCTCTTTAGTAAGGCCATTCTACTGCCAATGTTTGTCTACGGAGATTTCATGGCTGTGTGCTCGGTTTTATACACATGTCAGCAATGGGTGTGGCTGAAATAGCCAAATCCATTAATTTGAAGGGGCATCCACATTTAGTATATACTAAACTCAGCAAAAAAAGAAACATCCTCTCAATGTCAACTGCGTTTATTTTCAGCAAACTTAACATGTGTAAATATTTGTATGAACATAACAAGATTCAACAACTGAGACATAAACTGAACAAGTTTATGGAAACCTCTACTGTTTACAGGCCTCCTGGGCCATATACAGCGTTCCTCTCTGAGTTTCCTGAATTCCTATCAGACCTTGTAGTCATAGCAGATCATATTCTAATTTTTGGTGATTTTAATATTCACATGGAGAAGTCCACAGACCCACTCCAAAAGTCTTTCGGAGCCATCATCGACTCAGTGGGTTTTGTCCAACATGTCTCTGGACCTACTCACTGCCACAGTCATACTCTGGACCTAGTTTTGTCCCATGGAATAAATGTTGTAGATCTTAATGTTTTTCCACAAAATCCTGGACTATCGGACCACCATTTTATTACGTTTGCAATCGCAACAAATAATCTGCTCAGACCCCAACCAAGGAGCATCAAAAGTCGTGCTATAAATTCTCAGACAACACAAAAATTCCTTGATGCCCTTCCAGACTCCTTCTGCCTACCCAAGGACGTCAGAGGACAAAAATCAGTTAACCACTTAACTGAGGAACTCAATTTAACCTTGCGCAATACCCTAGATGCAGTTGCACCCCTAAAAACGAAAAACATTTGTCATAAGAAACTAGCTCCCTGGTATACAGAAAATACCCGAGCTTTGAAGCAAGCTTCCAGGAAATTGGAACGGAAATGGCGCCACACCAAACTGGAAGTCTTCCGACTAGCTTGGAAAGACAGTACCGTGCAGTACCGAAGAGCCCTCACTGCTGCTCGATCATCCTACTTTTCCAACTTAATCGAGGAAAATAAGAACAATCCAAAATTTCTTTTTGATACTGTTGCAAAGCTAACTAAAAAGCAGCATTCCCCAAGAGAGGATGGCTTTCACTTCAGCAGTAATAAATTCATGAATAAACTCACTGCCTTTCTGAAGACAAACAATGTATACGAAATGCTTCAGTCTGGTTTTAGACCCCATCATAGCACTGAGACTGCACTTGTGAAGGTGGTAAATGACCTTTTAATGGCGTCAGACCGAGGCTCTGCATCTGTCCTCGTGCTACTAGACCTTAGTGCTGCCTTTGACACCATCGATCACCACATTCTTTTGGAGAGACTGGAAACCCAAATTGGTCTACACGGACAAGTTCTGGCCTGGTTTAGATCTTACCTGTCGGAAAGATATCAGTTTGTCTCTGTGAATGGTCTGTCCTCCGACAAATCAACTGTACATTTCGGTGTTCCTCAAGGTTCCGTTTTAGGACCACCATTGTTTTCACTATATATTTTACCTCTTGGGGATGTTATTCGAAAACATAATGTTAACTTTCACTGCTATGCGGATGACACACAGCTGTACATTTCAATGAAACATGGTGAAGCCTCAAAATTGCCCTCGCTAGAAGCCTGTGTTTCAGACATAAGGAAGTGGATGGCTGAAAACGTTCTACTTTTAAACTCGGACAAAACAGAGATGCTTGTTCTAGGTCCCAAGAAACAAAGAGATCTTCTGTTAAATCTGACAATTCATCTTGATGGTTGTAAAGTCGTCTCAAATAAAACTGTGAAGGACCTCGGCGTTACTCTTGACCCTGATCTCTCTTTTGACGAACATATCAAGACTGTTTCAAGGACAGCTTTTTTCCATCTACGTAACATTGCAAAAATCAGAAATTTTCTGTCCAAAAATGATGCAGAAAAAATTAATCCATGCATTTGTTACTTCTAGGTTAGACTACTGCAATGCTCTACTTTCCGGCTACCCGGATAAAGCACTAAATAAACTTCAGTTAGTGCTAAATACGGCTGCTAGAATCCTGACTAGAACCAAGAAATTTGATCATATTACTCCAGTGCTAGCTTCCCTACACTGGCTTCCTGTTAAGGCAAGGGCTGATTTCAAGGTTTTACTGTTAACCTATAAAAGCGTTACATGGGCTTGCTCCTACCTATCTTTCCGAGTTGGTCCTGCCGTACATACCAATACGTACGCTACGGTCACAAGACGCAGGCCTCCTAATTGTCCCTAGAATTTCTAAGCAAACAGCGGGAGGCAGGGCTTTCTCCTATAGATCTCCATTTTTATGGAACAGTCTGCCTACCCATGTGAGAGACGCAGACTCGGTCTCAACCTTTAAGTCTTTACTGAAGACTTATCTCTTCAGTAGGTCATATGATTGAGTGTAGTCTGGCCCAGGAGTGTGAAGGTGAACGGAAAGGCTCTGGAGCAACGAACAGCCCTTGCTGTCTCTGCCAGGCCGGTTCCCCTCTCTCCACTGGGGTTCTCTGCCTCTAACCCTGTTACAGGGGCTGAGTCACTGGCTTGCTGGTGCTCTTTCATGCCGTCCCTAGGAGGGGGTGCGTCACTTGAGTGGGTTGAGTTACTGACGTGATCTTCCTGTCTGGGTTGGCGCCCCCCTTGGTTTGTGCTGTGGTGGAGACCTCTGTGGGCTATACTCGGCCTTGTCTCAGGATTGTAAGTTGGTGGTTGAGGATATCCCTCTAGTGGTGCGGGGGCTGTGCTTTGGCAGAGTGGGTGGGGTTATATCCTTCCTGTTTGGCCCTGTCCGGGGTTTCTTCGGATGGGGCCACAGTGTCTCCGGACCGCTCCTGTCTCAGCCTCCAGTATTTATGCTGCAGTAGTTTATGTGTCGGGGGGGCTGGGGTTAGTTGGTTATGCCTGGAGTACTTCTCCTGTCTTATCCAGTGTCCTGTGTGAATTTAAGTATGCTCTCTCTAATTCTCTCGTTCTCTCTTTCTCTCTGAGAACCTGAGCCCTAGGACCATACGTCAGGACTACCGGGCATGCTGACACCTTGCTGTCCCCAGTCCGCCTGGCCTTGCTGCTATTCCAGTTTCAACTGTTCTGCCTGCGTGTTACGAAACCCCTACCTGTCCCAGACCTGCTGTTTTCAACTCTTAATGATCGGCTAGAAAAGCCAACTGAGAGACCTGAGCCCTAGGACCATACGTCGGGACTACCGGCCGTGGTGACTCCTTGCTGTCCCCAGTCCGCCTGGCCTTGCTGCTATTCCAGTTTCAACTGTTCTGCCTGCGGTTATGGAACCCCTACCTGTCCCAGACCTGCTGTTTTCAACTCTTAATGATCGGCTATGAAAAGCCAACTGAGATTTATTCCTGATTATTATTTGACCATGCTTGTCACTTATGAACATTTTTGAACATCTTGGCATGGTTCTGTTATAATCTCCACCCGGCACAGCCAGAAGAGGACTGGCCACCCCTCATAGCCTGGTTCCTCTCTAGGTTTCTTCCTAGGTTTTGGCCTTTCTAGGGAGTTTTTCCTAGCCACCGTGCTTCTACACCTGCATTACTAGCTGTTTGGGGTTTTAGGCTGGGTTTCTGTACAGCACTTCGAGATATTAGCTGATGTACGAAGGGCTATATAAAATAAAATTGATTGATTGATTGAAGTTTCACAGACATGTGACTAATAGAAATTGAATAATGTGTCCCTGAACAAAGGGGGGGTCAAAATCAAAAGTAACAGTCAGTATCTGGTGTGGCCACCAGCTGCATTAAGTACTGCAGTGCATCTCCTCCTCATGGACTGCACCATATTTGCCAGTTCTTGCTGTGAGATGTTACCCCACTCTTCCACCAAGGCACCTGCAAGTTCCCAGACATTTCTGGGGGGAATGGCCCTAGCCCTCACCCTCCGATCCAACAGGTCCCAGACGTGCTCAATGGGATTGAGATCTGGGCTCTTTGCTGGCCATGGCAGAACACTGACATTCCTGTCTTGCAGGAAATCACGCACAGAACAAGCAGTATGGCTGGTGGCATTGTCATGCTGGAGGGTCATATCAGGATGAGCTTGCAGGAAGGATACCACATGAGGGAGGAGGATGTCTTCCCTGTAGCGCACAGTGTTGAGATTGCCTGCAATGACAACAAGCTCAGTCCGATGTTGCTGTGACACACCGCCCCAGACCATGACGGACCCTCCACCTCCCAATCGATCCCGCTCCAGAGAACAGGCCTCGGTATAACGCTCATTCCTTCGACAATAAACGCGAATCCGACCATCACCCCTGGTGAGACAAAAACCGCGACTCGTCAGTGAAGAGCACTTTTTGCCAGTCCTGTCTGGTCCAGCGACGGTGTGTTTGTGCCCATAGGCGACGTTGTTGCCGGTGATGTCTGGTGAGGACCTGCCTTACAACAGGCCTACAAGCCCTCAGTCCAGCCTCTCTCAACCTATTGCGGACTGTCTGAGCACTGATGGAGGGATTGGTTCATTGAACAGGCATGGGAAACATTGTTTAAACCCTTTACAATGAAGATCTGTGAAGTTATTTGGATTTTTACAAATTATCTTTGAAAGATAGGGTCCTGAAAAAGGGACGTTTCTTTTTTTGCTGAGTTTATATCTGTATATATATATATATACTGCTCAAAAAAATAAAGGGAACACTTAAACAACACAATGTAACTCCAAGTCAATCACACTTCTGTGAAATCAAACTGTCCACTTAGGAAGCAACACTGATTGACAATACATTTCACATGCTGTTGTGCAAATGGAATAGACAACAGGTGGAAATTATAGGCAATTAGCAAGACTCCCCCAATAAAGGACTGGTTTTGCAGTTGGTGACCACAGACCACTTCTCAGTTCCTATGCTTCCTGGCTGATGTTTTGGTCACTTTTGAATGCTGGCGGTGCTTTCACTCTAGTGGTAGCATGAGACGGAGTCTACAACCCACACAAGTGGCTCAGGTAGTGCAGCTCATCCAGGATGGCACATCAATGCGAGCTGTGGCAAGAAGGTTTGTTGTGTCTGTCAGCGTAGTGTCCAGAGCATGGAGGCACTACCAGGAGACAGGCCAGTACATCAGGAGATGTGGAGGAGGCCATAGGAGGGCAACAACCCAGCAGCAGGACTGCTACCTCAGCCTTTGTGCAAGGAGGAGCAGGAGGAGCACTGCCAGAGCCCTGCAAAATGACCTCCAGCAGGCCACAAATGTGCATGTGTCTGCTCAAATGGTCAGAAACAGACTCCATGAGGGTGGAATGAGGGCCCGACGTCCACAGGTGGGGGTTGTGCTTACAGCCCAACACCGTGCAGGACGATTGGCATTTGCCAGAGAACACCAAGATTGGCAAATTCGCCACTGGCGCCCTGTGCTCTTCACAGATGAAAGCAGGTTCACACTGAGCACGTGACAGACGTGACAGAGTCTGGAGATGCCGTGGAGAACGTTCTGCTGCCTGCAACATCCTCCAGCATAACCGGTTTGGCGGTGGGTCAGTCATGGTGTGGGGTGGCATTTCTTTGGGGGGCCGCACAGCCCTCCATGTGCTCGCCAGAGGTAGCCTGACTGCCATTAGGTACTGAGATGAGATCCTCAGACCCCTTGTGACACCATATGCTGGTGCGGTTGGCCCTGGGTTCCTCCTAATGCAAGACAATGCTAGACCTCATGTGACTGGAGTGTGTCAGCAGTTCCTGCAAGAGGAAGGCATTGATGCTATGGACTGGCCCGCCCGCTCCACAGACCTGAATCCAATTGAGTACATCTGGGACATCATGTCTCGCTCCATCCACCAACGCCACGTTGCACCACAGACTGTCCAGGAGTTGGCGGATGCTTTAGTCCAGGTCTGGGAGGAGATCGCTCAGGAGACCATCCGCCACCTCATCAGGAGCATGCCCAGGCGTTGTAGGGAGGTCATACAGGCACGTGAAGGCCACACACACTACTGAGCCTCATTGTGACTTGTTTTAAGGACATTACATCAAAGTTGGATCAGCCTGTAGTGTGGTTTTCCACTTTAATTTTGAGGGTGACTCCAAATCCAGACCTCCATGGGTTGATACATTTGATTTTCATTGATAATTTTTGTATGATTTTGTTGTCAGCACATTCAACTATGTAAAGAAAAAAGTGTTTAATAAGATTATTTCATTCATTCAGATCTAGGATGTGTTATTTTAGTGTTCCCTTTATTCTTTTGAGCAGTGTATATATATACAGTACCAGTCAAAAGTTTTGACACACCTACTCATTCAAGGGTTTTTCTTTGTTTTTACAATTTTTCACGTTGTAGAATAATAGTGAAGACATCAAAACTATGAAATAACACATATGGAATCATGTAGTAACCATAAAAGTGTTAAACAAATCAAAATATATTTTAGATTTTAGATTCTTCAAAGTAGCCACCCTTTGCCTTGATGACACAGCTTTGCACACTCTTGGCATTCTCTCAAGAAGTGTGCGTTTGTGTGTGTGTGTGTTTGTGTGTGTGTAGGTGTGTGTGTGTGTGTGTGTGTAGGTGTGTGTGTGTGTGTGTGTGTAGGTGTGTATGTGTGTGTGTGTGTGTAGGTGTGTGTGTGTGTGTGTGTGTGTAGGTGTATGTGTGTGTGTGTGTGTGTGTGTGTGTAGGTGTGTGTGTGTGTGTGTGTGTGTAGGTGTATGTGTGTGTGTGTGTGTGTGTGTGTAGGTGTGTGTAGGTGTGTGTGTGTGTGTGTGTGTGTGTGTGTGTGTGTGTGTGTAGGTGTGTGTGT